>NW_022599668.1:0-3075 GCF_009176505.1 Sitodiplosis mosellana | reverse complement strand
AATGTACCATTTTACAAGGGTTTTCAGGTCTCCAGTCTGGGGCTTATCACTCTCGAAAATCCTGCCATATCTTTTATTAATATACCTTGTAGTAAACGCGTTCATAGTGTTTCACTGTAGTAGCGGTGTTACCTATTAAATTTTCTTGTAGTAATACTACAGTGGAATTTAATAGGATACTTTGCTACTACAGTGAAACACTATGAACGCGTTTACTACAAGGTATATTAATAACAGATATGGCTGATTTTTGAGAGTGATTGTACGAAATTGATAAGTCAGAATGGGCTTGAAATCAATCCGAAGCTTCGTCTCAACATGTCAAAACTTCTGGCTTTACAAATCTCAATTATCTTTTGGTTGTGATATAAGGCGAACAAAACACGCGAACGAAGTCATTCGCACATCCCAATTTTACATATTTTCCACAGTAGACACAGTAGTGGTACGGGTAAACCAAAAATCGTCCTAAATTTTCCGAAAATCGTACTAAATTTTCCGAAAATCGTACTAAAGTTTCACAAAAATCGTAATAAAAAATCACACAAACTACGTGAAAAGTTATAAAAATCGTACTAATTTTTTTCCAAAAATCGTACTACCCATTTACATTGCCTAGTGTACAGTTATGCGCTAGAAACAGTTTAACGCGACTTTACAGTGGTCCGTATGAGAAGGTGTCATGAAATTTCGGGTAGTAAAACCAATACTTTTCCTTAACAAACAAAGTTTGCGGAAAAGTAATATTCTCAAATTTCGACATAAAAATGTCATAAAATGTTGTATATATCATTTTGTCTTTGTAAAAGTACATCCATTGTCCATCCATGATGCATCCATCCATCGAATGAATCCATCCATCCATCATCCAACAGTATCCATCGTACATCAGTATCCATCCATGCATCGACCGTATCCATCCATGCATCGACCGCATCCATCCATCCATTCAAAAAGTGTCCACAGTTGGATGGATGGACACACACGTGGATGGATGGATGGATGGATAATTTTGGGGACTTATGACCGCTAGCCGAACTTATAAACATAAAGAATCGTGTCAACACACTGAAAAGACGGAAAAAGTCATGTTCTTCAACTGAAGCAATTGTGAAGCATGCTGATTTGAGAAGACAATATAAGTCATGCGCTCGATTGGCCTTCAAGAATTACAAGTTGAAAATGGAGCAGCTAATTGATAAAGATCCAACGAAATTTTTCGAATATGTCAATTGCGTCCGAAAAACTCATGATGATTTACCCAGTGAAATGGAATATAATGGCGTTAAGTTGAACTGTCAACAAGATATTGCCGATACATTTGCCAAACATTTTGAAAAAGCGTACACCAAACAAAATTACGTTCAAACTGACAGTTGCAAGGACTGTGAATCGCTTCTCCGTGATTTATGCAACAATATTCCAACGATTGAAATCACTTACGACCTAATTTTGGAAACAGTAAACAACCTTCCAAATAACACAGTATCTAGGCCAGACGGAATACCGAACATTTTCATCAAAAAATGCATTCACACGTTGGTAAAGCCGATTACTCACATATTGAGTGAATCATTAAAGGCCGGCTTTGTACCAGACATTTGGAAGCGATCTTATTTATTTATTTAGGCATAACTTTACTTTACCGAAACATGACGAAATTGCTTCATTTTTTAACATGTTATAATTTTGCGATAGTATATTGTATAAATACGCAAATCAAGTGCGGCAACCACCTACTTCACCCAAAATAACGATACTTTTTCAAAATTGTATATATCTGGAAAAACCATGTAAAATGCAAAAAAAAATGAAATATTTTTAGTTCAATCGAAATGAAAAACACCCAAAAATTCTCTCTGGATCCATACATAGTGATATTGTACTAAACCTGTACTAAAATTGTACTAAAATCGTACAAAATAGAAAAAAAATGGAATTTGAGGCTCTTTGCTTTAGAAAAATGTAGAAGAATGTGAATTTAATTGATTCCTTGTGCGCGCACGTGATCATATATGTGCTAAATATGTACTAAAACAGTGCTAAACGGTGGTAAAAAGTTCTAAACAGTACTGAACTGGACAAAATTGAATAAAAATAAAAGTTAGTAATTTGACAAGTTTCGTTACTTGGGATGCAAAATCATTGCGCATTGCCAACTTGAAAAACATGAAAAAGTCTTTCGCCGTGTTTCGCCCATAATATATACACACATACGCACACAGTCGATCTCAGTTCATTCCAGTTTATTCGTAACGAAACAACGTCAAACAAACAAAATTTGGAATCGTTTGAAAACATCGCTTAACGTCGCCAAAAATTAATAATAATAATCGTTACGAGTCGTTACGAGTAATTATTCGTAATCGTTCCGAATCGTTCGTAATTAAAATTAACGAAAATTAATCATAGAAAATCCGAGAAAATCGCGTAAAATATATAATTCCGTTTCGTTTCGATCGGTTTCGATAAATAACCGTAAATAACAGAACGGACCGATCCGTACCGATAAATTGAACGGGAACGAATGGAAATCACGAAAAAACGCAAAAAAACAACATGGCGGGTCGCAGGCGACAGATATAAGCTTTAGCATAGAAAAAATATCCGCATATTTTTTGGTTTGTCCACTCTCAGTATATAACGGCACCCAGCTTCATCGAGTATCAGCACGCACACTGAACGTGGTAGTATAGGACGGTTTGTTTACGGAGAAAAAAATTGTTTATAAACAAAATCTACCAGAACTATACAGCGCAAAACCTTAACATAGGACAGCGTTGCTGCCGTCTAAATACATTGCGCTGTACAACTCTGGAAGATTTTGTTTATAAACATTTTTTTTTCTTTGTAAACAAACCATTCTATAATCTATATTACTACGTTCAGTGTGCGTGCTGATACTCGATGAAGCTGGGTGCCGTTATATACTGTGAGTGGACAAACCAAAAAATATGCGGATATTTTTTCTATGCTAAAGCATATATCTGTCGCCTGAGTCAAACTCTGCTATTTACGAATTAAGTATCAACAACAATATTATTCATACATTGGCGTATGCGTATCAATATAGAC
>NW_022599667.1:0-5929 GCF_009176505.1 Sitodiplosis mosellana | reverse complement strand
TGCGTTTGCCCGAAGTTGCACATTTTCTCACTTTAGCGTTTCACTTTTTCACGATTAGTTTGCTGGTTCGATTTTTATTCAGAATCAGAGTTGAACTGGAAATTGAATTGGAAGACTTTCTTTCAGAGGCAATTGGTAGTGTGTTAAACACTGAATTCCTCTTGAAATCGAAATAAATTCGGAGTGTTATTAGCGCGTCGGCCTATTTATCAGCTTCGTGTCGCTGAGTCTGGATGTCCGCTGCCTGGGTAATTGATAATGTTGCCTTGTCCACACGATGAAATTTCTGGAAGTAGCTGATTTTTAACGTCTGAATCGGTTTTAACTTCGGTTCGAGCTGAGTTCGTGGTGCCTCCTTGACATACGCTGCTGTGATGGTGGTGGTGTCTTCCTTTAGTTGGTTATAGATGTTCGTGAGTTCGTCCAACTGAGCTTTTATATAGCTATGAAATATTATGATCTGATGCAGAAATTTGCAATTCGTCTTCACCACTTTCAGTATGATAATACCACAGTTCGTATGTTTCGACAAGTTTATAATTATGCTGAAGGGCTACTTTCAATTCAGTTGTCCATACGCTTGTTAACGCACGCTCGTCTTCATTATGTTCACATTCTTTTGTCGCATTTAGCCCAATTAAGCAGGTGCGACAGCAAAAAAAATACATTTTCTCATCATGTTTAATTGGCAAAATTGGCCAACGTAAATCGCTTGGGCATAACACTTTTACATTATAACGGCTTTTCCCGCTTAATTCCAAACAGCTGCAGGTAATACCTGAATCTATGGATTTTAACGGCTTTTCCCACTAAAATCTGACGACCATCAATTAACTCCAAAAATTCGGTAACGATTAGAATGATATAATTGAGCGAAAAAGTGGAAAGTAGCAAAAGTAACCAAGGAAAAAAGTCACGGCGCCAAAATCTCCATTCGAAAAAAGTTGTTCTATGAAGAGATACGCGAAACGACGAAAAAGAAAAATTAAAAATGGCGAAGACTGATAGTACTATCAATATTTATTTTTATTTTAAATAATTTACACAATGTTTTGATATTCTGGCGCCACCGGAAACCACTCCTCCAGTTTCTGCGAAATGTATGTCGAATTCAACAAAAAATTTAAACAGATTTTTAGGGATTGTTTGCCCATTTATGATTCCCTGTGAGGCGTTCACTAGAGCGAGCACGATTAATACACTTGACCACATTTTGAAACTGATTTTGTTTTGCTTGACATTTCTATCTTATATATACTGATTAGTTCTAAATGCAAGCGGGATCGAACTAAATTGCGCAGTTCAATTATTTTCCACATACGCAAATCAGAAATGTGTCAATTTACTTATTTATTCTATTATCTATCTATTCATTTATTTATCACCGCCTGGAGCCTTGAGTGAAATTATCCATTCACTATTGAAGTAAATAGCATTTGCTAAAACTAAATTCGTTGTTGCATCTAGTTCCCTCGGTTGTATTGCGTTTTTTATTAGACCGTTAAAACAATGGTTTGTTAGACCACTGAGTGAGTACTGATTTCTAGAGGCTGATTATCTGCCTTTTATACAAATTTTGTTCTATGCATTTAATGCAAATTGTGCGATGGTGGGGCACATAGCAATGTTTCTCTTAGAAATACATCTATTTTCTAGGAATTTTATACGTGACAATGTTCTTAGAAATAGTCGTAAAAATGATCGTAAATAGACATATTTTTCTTAGAAAAATACACAAGATTGGAAGATCTGCTTGCGGATTCGTTCCGGCCTCATTTGTGCAGTGCGTAGAGCGTACATATTCAAATGGTTAACTAAAACCTAAAAAGAACTTTTAAATTTATAAAACGCCCGGAGTTAGGCAACTCGGAATTCAAAAAATAAAACTTTGGCCCAACTCCGTATATTTGTTCTGATTTTGAACATCGTCCCCCCGGTTCAGCGTAAGTCTGAACCAGAGCGGTTATGTTTCTAAAAATTGTGCCTAGAAACAATTGAAGAGCAGTTGAAAAGTCAAAACCTGTTATCTGCTCATTGTGATTGCAAACCTTTTAGGTGTTTTTTTTCGTTTTGGTTTTTTATTAGAAGAAAACATGAGAAATTATTGAACATTTCTTTTGGTTAATATTCGTCTTAAGAGTATTGGTTATTTGCATATATGTTGAGTTTACTATGCGAATGCAACTAAAGCGATGATGCGATCTTAATAAATTAATTGATTTATGATGTCTCGAAGCGGTCCTTTGTTACTCAACTGGTTAAGAAATTTTTACGTTTCTTCAGTTTGATTTTTGCCGTCATCGAGTTCAGTGAATCAAAATAGCAGAAAAAATGTGCCATGGTAATCGTGAATTGTGTGGCCGCAATGAAAGTGAGACGATGAAGGTCGGATCGGGGAGTCACCGATTACTTGGCCGTTTGAAAGTAATTTTCAAACATTCGTCTTTTGCTGCTCATCGTGCTATTATCCGGTAGTGCGGCCAATCAATGTATTCCCCGTCCCGGATGGAAATACCCGACTTGGATATTTTATTTTCCGAGGCGGCCCATTGACGGACGATTTCGCAGCATATTCGGATCGAGCCGACTCTTTATAGACTCTTTGAAAGCACGGAAAAGTTGAGTTCGAAAATAAATTAAAGTCATGGTTGACTAGTTAATAGTTGCCATTGACTCGGAACAGATAGCCTTGCTTTGCGAGATAATCGCTGGCAGCTATTTTTATTAGATCATTAGATCTAGTCTCTAGAAATGTCATATCATTTAAATGATGTAATTTCTCCATAAGCTGTGCACAAAATGTGTACAACTGTCACGTTTTCCTCATTGGGATTCTTGAATACATTTTATGTCTCTGCAAAAAGAGTCCACAAGAGTCGTATATATACGAAATCTGGTGTGATTCATTTTCGATTTTCACGGATATAAGCATTTGAATTAGGCATTGTTGTTCAGCAATCAATACAGAAATCGTACAGTGTTGATAATGACCATTTTCCACTGAGAATAAATTACTTATCGCTGCAATACCCAGATTAATCACTGATAACTTAGATAATTGATATGTCATAACGAAGTGATGCGAAAGGAAGCCTCTTTTTATGCTGATTATCGCTCATCCACATACAAGACTCTTCCGAAATCTCTCTTTGTGATAATAAATACAATGTTATAACTCTGATTTTCTCCAATATATTTTTGTTCACAATCCAAACGCCGCCTCTAACTAGACTCTGTCTAAGCTGCGATGATAAATGTTAAACTGTAATGAGTTCTTCTTTTAGTATTAGTATGGATATATCAATATAAAATTCAAGGTTTTATTGAAATCAGGGTGTATGCATACGCGTACTATGTTATTGTTCAAGTGATCCACATTTTGGATCTATTGCTTTTTTATCATTTATAAAATATTTTTGCACAATAAAATGTGTAGATTATTCTTCAATAGTCAATCAATTTTGTTGATAATAATTAATCGGTTGGATCTTTTCGTTGAATTCTAGTTTACTTTTTAACTCTATAATTGCGAAATCCAAAATATAGTCGTTGCTTTCGTGTGCTGGATAATGAATTATTCTTTTGATGTCAATTTTGGTGCCCCACCAGGTATTGTCGGCCGTCCCCGCTCTTACGAAAAGAGTCGGCCTGTTATATGTACAATGATCTGCTGTTAATACCCATTCTTTCCCAATAATAACACCGCCACATTCGTGTTGATCATCCAAAAACGAATGTGGCGGTGTTATTATTGGGAAAGAATGGGTATGACTACGTATGGGAAAGACTACGGAATTTAATGAAACCTGCCATGGGTTTTTTTCAATCCTCTCGAGGTATCCGTTCACAATTCTTAGTTCACTTGTCGCACAAATTGTATTAAATATTAGATTTAATAAAAAGAATTTCCGAGTAATAAAGAAACTGAACATTTTCGTTATAATTTTTAACGAGAAGGTATGTGTATAGTTACCGAAACTAAAGCTTATATAGCGATGTAATTTCTTATAATAATTTGATGTTAAATCAATTCTAAAGTATGTTTTATTGATTTTTCATCTCTCTTAAATCTCTCCTAGATTAAACAGTCCTTTGTTTACTTGCATTATGCTCACATCGTCAAGTATTCCATATCAAAGAATGCATTTACTTGTAAACAAAAAGGCTTAATAAAGTAATATCGTGACCGATATGTAAAATTGTTCCCATCACCATGTTTTTTTTTTAATTTTATTTTTCAACCCATTTTTTTGTTGTTTTTTTTCCTTTTTTTTAAACACTATAATAGTTGAACAAACTTGGATTTTTGGGAAACTTAAATTATTACACCGAAACTCATAACATTGATTCTAATTCGGCCAACTCGGTATATATCTCCGACAGTTTTAACATCAGCTTGGCTTTTTTTAGGTGCACGTTGGTTGGGTATGCGATAACTCGTTTTCTGTTATTAGGTTGTTATTAAAAACTCCCTGAGCTTCAACCTTTGTCTCTTTTGATTGTCCGAATCTCATTATTTATGCACAATATTTTAAAATTGTTATGTGTAGTGTCGTTTTTTTTCACTATATCACGAGAAATTTATTTTTCGGAGATTCAATTTCACTTTTCGAAGATTGATTTATTGATTCTTTTGCCGTTTCAAACTCGCCATATATTATGTATGTACTTACATTGGCATATATGTATTCACATACATTCGTTGAGTCAAGTGCATTACTTACTTGTTGACTCTCTTTACTGTACTATTCCGTGGACATATGCAAGCCACCTACTATGGAATGAGTTAATAACAAAGACGTCTTAACGGTTTGATAGTTTACACAAGACTGTCCGTCTCTTTATTCGCCATTCTTATTCAATGTCGCATGCGTACTCGCGTAGCATGTCGCATTACAGCTTGTTTCCGTTGGTTCGGTTGGATCGATGTACGGTAGGTCTTCGTCGTCGCTCGAAATATATATTTCGTCCAGTTGCTGTAAATCGGTCACTAGTAGATTTATTTCTTGCTGCTCTTGCTTGATTGGTGATTCCGTGATTGGTGATGCTTGGTCTTCTGTTGGTGATGAGGCGAGTATTTCGATGGTTGGTGATGAGGCGGCTTTTATGAGCTTCCGAAAATTGTCGCGGGTTTTGGCGTAATACCCGCGCCAGAAATTGTGTTTCGAAAGAAATTTCGGGCGCTCGTTCTTGCTTATTTCGCTGTATTTTTGCTTGAGCTCGTTCTTTAATAATGACCATTGCTCTGCAGCAATGTCGCTCGCTTGTTTAGAACACGCCGGTTTATTTTTTGCAAATTGTTGCATTTTTTTTTACATTTTATTCTTTTCTTACAGCAGATTACGGTCTGCACCTAAAGTGGTTAACTTCAACCATTGGCTTATTGTTTACTATTGTTATTGTTATTATTTTCGCCGTCTGACTCTTGCCAACCAAATGGATCTTCATCGCTTGCTATGAGTAACCCTAACTTAGTGATTGGTCTCAAATACTCTCCAGTTTGCGTTTTTATTTTAACTGCGCGAACCATCTAAAGATGGGAAAATTTCAACAACTCTGCCCAATCTCCACCGACTCGGAGGCATATTGTCTTCACGAATTATAACCAAATCCTTGGTCTGCAGGTTTTTCGCCTGATTCGTCCATTTAGGTCGTTGAATCAGTGAAAAAATGTATTCGTTGTGCCATCGTCGCCAAATATCTTGCCATCTTTTTAAGTAATGCTTATTGGATTCAAAGACTTGAGAATCGCCTAGTGTTAATTAACTTTCTCCTATGAGAAAATGACTAGGCTTAAGTGCATTCAAATCATTTGGATCATCAGAAATAGGATACATCGGGCGAGAATTTACGCACGCTTCTATTTGAGCGAGCAAAGTTGCACACTCTTCAAAGGTTAAATTTTGCGTACCAACGACGCGAACAAAAT
>NW_022599666.1:0-2777 GCF_009176505.1 Sitodiplosis mosellana | reverse complement strand
CAATCAGCGCTTTTCTTTACCAAAAACACCAAATTTCTTATTTAAGTCTGTCCATAGACTTCAAAAAAAGAGGATTCTCATCAATACTCATTTTTTTTCTTATTTATTATTACTACATTTATTTATCCAAAACTCGATCGAAAAAGAGTTCATTATTCAATCATAATCAACATGAACAATTTGTTTTACCGAAAAAAATGAAATAAAAATAGTTATTACTCTCAATTTAAGTACCAAAGGTTCTAAATGTACCATAAAGTACCAGAAGAATTCTTGATATGCTTACTGCATCAATTCCTTGAACAAAATTGAAATATACTCCGCAAAAGATAGTTTATTCGAACAACTCAAAACTCCATTTACGAAAGTTCAAGAGCTTCAAATGCCAAACAGTGAGCTGACGGAAAAATTCTATTACGTGTGTGCGTCCGGGTTTTTTCTTCAAAAAAACTCATTTAATTTAATACCAAAATTAAATTATATAAAACGAATTACATACGTAATCCAAACTTTTCCGCTCCGCTGCAATTTGATTTACCTTCCGCTTAATTTTTAACCAAAATTTCAATGAAAACTCTTTTCAAAGCACTTTTTACTTTGAAAAATAACTATTTCGACCATTTTCCATATAAAAGAGGCATTTTCGAACTGAATTTCAATAATTTCAAGCAATGTTAATTTTGAACCAAACTTATGGGCAAGTAGGTGCTTGCTTGTTTGGAGACTGCCAATATTTTCGTAGAAAAACATCAGTTACCTTGACCGAAACCCTGAAAACTGTCTTTCTGATCGATTTTTCATACAAAAGTATCATTTTTGGGCAAATAGGTGCTTGCTTGTTCAAATCCTTCCATTGTTTTTGCAAAAAAACGTCAGTTTGCTCTGGCCAAAACCTTGAAAAATGCCTTTCTGAGTGATTTTTCATACAAAAGTATCATTTTTGACCAAAATTTCAAAAAAATGTCGATTTTGGACCAAATTTCTGGGCAAACAGGTGTTTGGTTGTTCACAGACTCCTATTATATTCGCAAAATAATGGCAGTTTACTTTGACCAAAACCCTGAAAAATGTGTTTTTCGAGTACTCTCCATACAAAAGTGTAATTTCACAAGGATTTTCAGGTCCTCAGTCCGAGGCTTATTACACGACATTGGCAAATCAGAATGAGCTCAAAATCAATCCGAAGCTTTGTCTCAACATGCCAAAACTTTTGGTTTTTACAGATCTCAATTATCTTGAAAACTTGTCGAGATAATCGGCGAACAAGTTTTCATAGAACGCGAACGCGAACGACGCCATACGCACATCGCTATTTTGCCCATATTTCAGTCAAAAATCAACATTTTTCAATTCTGAAAGTCTTGATCGATGAGGATAGACGCCATTTACATTGCCTCATTCAGAGATATGAGTTGTGGCTAGTTTTGGCCGACTTATGGGTGTCGGCATGCGGAGGTGTCATGAAATTCGGGCTAGTAAAACCAATACTTTCCCTAACAAACAAGTTTGCGGAAAAGTAAAACGAATGAAAGTATCGTACATCGAAAGCGACAACCTTTTCCGACATTTCAGTCCGTTTACAGTTACCATTAAAAAAGGTACTTTTGACTCTATCAATGGGTCGATCCTACCACTATAAACGTCAGCGATCAACATCAACAGAGACACTATAGCACATAGCATTAAACGCACTATTGCTTCACTCTTTGTAAACACTTTGACATCACTTATGCTTTGGCGCGCGTCGTACGTTTTTCAAACGTTTATGTTTGATTCAAGTATTTCACCGATTTCACCGAATTTTCTTACTCAATATCAATATATTCATTCTTACTTGGAAGTTTTTTTTTATTGCAATGATGTTTTAAAATATATTTTGTCGAGAAGTTTTTTTTTTCAATTTCCAAAATTAAATGAAATTAAAACACATAGCATGAAACGTATTCATAGTAGAAATGCATATGTATTAGTTTGTACTTATTCATTATAATGTATTTAGATAGGACGCTAGCGCGGCCTGGGTCGATCCGTTTTTCGAGTTTTTGAAGAAGAAAAAAAGGAACTGTTCTCCACTTAGGTGATTTTGAATCGTCTGAAACAAGTGGTAGGCAGAAGGCGCAATGTCTGAAGAATACAGCAAAGCATGTATTCGAATTCAATTGCTTCTTAAAAATTTTGGTCTCGAAGTGTGAAAAGTCACTGGAATATTTTTCTCAAAAAACCACACTTTTGGGGAAATAGGTAAATTTTTCGATTCTGCTGTCAGAAATTGGAATATAACGATCAGCTATTGTTAGGAATGATCAAATCTAACATATCGACATGATTTTTTATTTACCCCCCGCAAGTATGAAGAAAAAATATCCATTTTTGACGGGTCGATTGCGGCGCCCTCTATAATGACAAGGAGCAAAACAACAAAAATGCAGATTCCCATTTGGTATTTTGAGCGAAGAGAAGTATTTTTTGGTCTGTTGTACATTGTTCGAATGAATCCGAAATTCACCCTACGTGTGTGTTTAATGTGTAAACTATAACAACGAACCTAATGCGGATAATTGTGTATCACTTTTTTTGGAATTGACCATACGCCATGGCTTTTCAATATGCCACCTCACTTTCTGTCGTGTTTCAAATATTGAGACGATTAGAGACTTATCAATTTACTTACTTGAAATATGTGTGTTTTTAACTGTTTTCGACCAATGTCAATCCACGACGTTTATTTGCAACAACTAGTTATGTCTATCGCTCTTCTTCTTCTTCGTTTTATTTTT
>NW_022599665.1:0-3049 GCF_009176505.1 Sitodiplosis mosellana | reverse complement strand
GGCTATCCCGATCATGTGGGATAGTTGCGTTGAAGCAAGTTGACTCCCCATCTGGTTGATGTTAACTGCGCAGGAGTACTCTAGTGGGTCGTTTAGGTAAGCATTATTCGATTTTGCAAAGAGTTTTTTTTTCTTCTGGAAGTGTTGTATAACGCTCTATTAATGCTACCAGTTGACATAAAATTGGCTTCTCTTTAAATTTATGCTATTCATTCTTCTTTTTCAGATTAGCTGAACACCCTAAAGTACACATTGGAATAATAAGATTCATTAGAATTACGCATTATCATTGCTGCGATTTCTTTTTCAAACTGTAAAAGTGGGGCCTTTTTTTCTATTGAAATGAGTTATTTTCTTCCACGTTTTCCGATTTTAAGTAAACATCTATGGTCGTATGCATTTCGGTTTAAAAAAAAGTCACACATTTTGTAATGAAAACGGAGAAGTGTGCCATGATTATCTTATATTTTTGGGATATTTCGGTTTGTGTTTTATTTCTTGATCACAGTGTGTGCTGCATATTTTTCTTGAAATTATCAACCAAATATCACCTCACAGGACGTCGTATGGACTTTTTTTTACCTTGGATTTGAGCGGATTTTCCTAGAATCTCGCGCTGTTTATTGCAAAATCTTCATCATTCGCACAGGATACCAGTGGCGGTATTCTGGAACACAATCCGCAAAAAAAGCGGAATTATTCCGAGCGATCAATTGTATTTTGGAAGGCGGTATCCGAACGTTGTATATGGATTTGTCTCTTTTTCATTAATTCGTTCGAAAAGATAATTCCGATTTTGGCTATGCAATTTGCCAACGATTTGAACATTAACATTAGGGAAAACAAACTGTAACGAATTCAACGGAATATCGACTTTGCCGTATTTTTGTATGAAGTCACCAATGCGGAACCGACCATTTTGTACGACATCTCCAACGAAGTTTCAACTGGAATGAAGGGCATGCTAAGAGATCGCTATCGTGACTTGTTGACAAAGATGAAAAAGTATCTCAAGATTGAAACAGAAAGTACCCTCGATGACATCAGAGAGTTTTATGTGCATCAAGTTGAGAAGAACATCATCGATATTGGTCTATTGAATGGAAAAATGACGATTGCACTGACCAAATTCAACGACGTCCACTCAGAAGAGTTGAAAGAATGCGCAAAGAAAATATTTAATGTGGCATCTGATTTGAATATTGGCATAACGACGAAGAAATCAAATGATCTATTGCAACACATTGAATTTGTCGATTTCCTATGCAACATCACCAATACCAATTCAACGGTTTTCTTTGACGTCACGAATGTATTGGCCAATCTGACACTTCGAAGACTCACGCACATGGTATATGTTTTTAATTGATTTACACGACGAGTCATCAAAATATGAGGTGCAAACTAGCGCAACCACATATGACGTATCGCAGCTTATGAGCGAATGTGTTGTTGGCGAAAATGATTTAGTCGATGTTAAAAGTATTAGCTTAAAAGAATATTGCGAACAGGTTGGCTTAGAGAGTGGCAAATGTGAAACGGGTTCTAAATAGTATAGGGAAATTTGTGCTCGGAACATATTCGGATTTGTTGGGCAATTTGAATGCAATTGAAGAAACGAGAAAAGCGATTAAAAATGTCGAAGGTCAATCACCACCCATTTGGACAAATATTATAATTTCGGTGGCATTATCTGAAACAAACGTCTCATCAATTGATAAATTACTTTGAATAATAGCACCATTTTTGTATAATTCATTTTAAAATAAAGAAAAACTTTTTGAGAAAATGAAAATTTTGTGTCGATTTCTTTCATATTCAATTTATTTTTTCAGCGTAATTTTTTTTAAAGTTGTCCAAAGATTCCTTCAAAGAGTATTCCTATATCCTAGTTGATCGTAATGTTTCCTGGATTCAGAACCATCGAAAAGCACTGAAGACCAAATATTGAAAGATGATCAATAGTAATATATACGACACTATGCTAAACTTTGCTAAAATAATAACATAAGCAAACGGATAAGGCAAATACTTCGAAAGTTATTTCATTGGTCCACATCTTTCGAACAGATAAGAGACTAAAAGCTTGGTTGTTGCGGACATCTTCTGCACCAGCATTTATCATTTTCGCAATAGCCGTTTTTACATCCGTGTACTTCGCATCCAGCACTACAGACCCAGTCCCAGCATATGCGTGGCTCGATAAATGGCAGTTCTATAAAATTGAAAGTAAAATAAATATAAAAGTGTGTATCGTTAAATGTATCGTTCATTTTCTATGTTGATTACTTTTTCCCCCGAAAATAGTCAATTCCACCTTTTCTTGCGGATCCCTCACAGTTGATGAGCTTCCGAATGAAAATAGAGCTAAAAACAAAACAAATATCCTGAAATCCATATTGTCAAATCAAGCACAATGTTTCGAAAATGAATGGATGTCTTTCTAGACTATTTAACACAAACTCTGTGTTATGTGAACGCTTGGTATTTTATAACCACATGTTATCAAAATTATCAAGTGTACAAATGACTGTAGCAAATCAATAGAGAATAGATGGGCTATTCGGATCAATCATTCAATTTCAGACATTTTCAATCGTACTTTTGCTGCGGAACTTTTCTTTTCATATGACAATAAAACTGGTTCATTGTTGTGTCCAAAACGCAATAATAAAAAGACCGTAATTTCCTCAATTATTGTGAACGATAAACATACTCTACTTTCGCGCAAACCGAATCATCGAAAAACTTACTCACTCTTCCGGAATGTTTAATAAAAAAACACACTCTGCTTTCAATCTCATTCATCGATAAGGCCATTGGTCATATTAATATTTTCAAGCTTGTCAAATTAATGCATGACAAATTAGTTCAACTCTTTTCAGTGCATACTTATTATGGAACTAACTTAACCCTCTAATGCATACAACCGCCTCTAGACGGGCAACATTTGAATGCCTGTAGAACGTTAACCGTACATCGGATCACATTGCTTCAAAGAGAATTTTAATTTGTCAATGTTTTCTCTTTATTTTTGTCTTTGGCAATA
>NW_022599664.1:0-5603 GCF_009176505.1 Sitodiplosis mosellana | reverse complement strand
TAAGTAGCAATATTAACTGTGATATAGCCATCCATTGAGTTGGTGATTAACTTTTGACCTGCCATTAATTTATAATGGAAACTACCGTTTATGTTAATGTATTTGCAAGTATTGTAATTTTTTTTTCTTATGTCTTTCGGTCTCTACTAAATTACAAATTCATAACTACCAACAGGGACTTGTTAGATTAGACGTAAAACTTTTCTTCAATGTTCATTCGATTAAAAGTGGTTACAATGCGATCTGAGGCTATTTCATGGTCGAAAAATAAATCGGATTTAATTGAATTTTTCAACTTGCTCTATTTTCACTGAAAATGACATTTTTGTTCGGAAAACACGTGAAATACACCTCTGATGTCATTTTAGTCTTGAAAACTGCTATTTTTTCGTAAAAGTAATTGGAGTCTATCAACACCAAAATACCCACTTCGTTGTCATTTTGGTCATAAATCAGCAGTTTTTGCATCTGAATGTTTGAAATTGAATTTTTGTTCGGGGGATACATAAAAATGCATTTGTTGTTGCTCTGTTGTTGGAAATTAATATGTTTTAATGAAGTAATGGGGGTCTACAATTACTTCAACACTCTTTTAATGGATATTTTGAAATTTAATCATATTTTACCGCATTTTATAATGTTCAATTAGAGGAGAATGGGACTTTTTCAATGGTAGTGGAAATTAGATAGTGCAATCTCCCGAATTTGTGAAATTAGTAGGCGAATGTGTTACTCAGACATACTTCTGGTAAAAATGTATTTTTCCTAATAAAAAAATGCCTTACAGAAGTAGAGATATCAGATGAAAAACCTCTAGACGATGTTAAAATGGAGTGACGCTCCTGTGCGTGGATTTACCACTCAAAATGACTGATATCATTTTGAGTGACGCTTTGACGCTGTATTACCTCTGGATACGAAGTTTAAGAGTGTTTTTCGCATTCGATTTGTGAAAATTTATTTACAATAAGGAGAAATATCTTGCGTCACGATTCGTTATTGTGGACTTTCCTTTAACAAATCCATGCTGGCTATCATGGATGATATTTTTTATGTGGAAGTTCAGGTGATTAGCAATAATGGAACCTGGCAGCTTATTGACCGTTTCCAGAATTAGGTCTTCGGTGATATCAATTGTTGGAACATTAAGGCACAAATCTCTCAAGAACGATTCACAGTCTTTGTAATTGTTAACGGGAGTATCATTTTGTGTATATGCTTTCGTGAAATGATTTGCAAAAGAGTCAGCAATGTCTTGTTGTGAACTTAATTTATTGCCATCATACTCCATCTCTTGGGATCGTCATGTGTTTTTCTGCATGTATTCACGTAATCAAAATTTTTTGTAGTATCTTCATCGATGAGCTGTTCCATCTCAAGCTTATAGTTTTTGAAGGCAGAACGAGCACAAGCTTTGTATTGTTTTCTCAATTCCGCATGTTCGTGAACTGCTGAAAGACGTGATTTTTTCTGCTTATGAAGCGTGTTTACTCTCTTTTTCATGTTGATGAGATCTCTGCTGAACATTTCGGATGTCTTGAAATAGATTTGGTCTTCAACTCAACATTCTCTGAAATAACCGAATTGATGATATTGTAAAAATTACTAATATTTTGCTCCAAGTCAATTCCAGATAAAATGTCATTCCAATTCATTATTATTATTATTCTGCACCATACAGCGTTTCTTCGCCAGAGGTGGTTTATTTGATATAAATATTTTGTTGCATATTTACAATATTTATAAAGTATTCATTATTTCTTTAGTTTTTCCAAGTTCTAATTCTTCTGAAATAATCGGTTATTCTCTGTTTGACAGTACATATCTGTACTTCAGGTTGCACAAATTATAATTGATGACGTCATATTCGGCTCCGATGAAATCATGGTACTTCAGTTTTAACGCAGTCTTGCTTTGGCTGCTATCAAAGTCGTGAATTTTAATTTCAAGTGCAAAAGGGTGATGCACTTCTCTTTACAATAGATGACAATCGGATTTATGGCATGTAATCAATTCAACGCAATTCGTCCAAACTAAGTCGAGTGTTGAACTATTTCGGTTGCTGTGTTTGTTTATTTGAACTAAACCCAATTTTAATCTGGGGTGGCCGGCTCTTCTGAAGTCAAAATCCTTACAAATAGGAATCCTTGTCTTAAAAATCCGTACAAATCCGGACACAACGAAAAAATCCGCACAGAAGATCCGTAAATTTTAAGGGAATGTCAGGTTATTTGGTCCGTCGAGTTATATGGCCCACTGACATACAATATTTCTGAATTCGGAAATGAAATGAATGGGCAAGCGGAATAATGAAACGTAATTCTTTTTTTAAATGAAGTGCCTCTGAGAAAATTTTTCAGTAAAAGTGCCCCACAAAAATATTGTCTGAATAAACGACACGTGAATTTGTTTTCATGCTAAAAAATTCATGTACCACTTTTACTGAAATTTTTTTTACTATTATTATTCTGCAGCATACAGCGTTTCTTCGCCAGAGGTGGTTTATTTGGTATAAATATTTGGTTGCATATTTACAATATTTACAATGTATTCTTACTTTCTTCAGTCTTTCCAAGTTCTATTTCTATCTATGGATTCTCAGGATTTGACCAGGTTCCAGTGCTTCCTTTTTTATGTGCATTTGTAAAGTCATATTCCCTATGTTTTGTATGGATTTTTACCACAACGCAAAGAAATTGAAGCGACACTATGTTTACTCCCATGCTCGCATTGTCAACGCCAACTGGTCCTAGCAAGTGAACTATGATGACATATAACAAACACTGTATGTCAGATTCGAAAGTTATATCCGTTGAATATTCTTCTTGAACCGATCGCAACCGATGTGATGTAAGTTAGAGTAAGGAAAAGAATACACATCGATACACATTAACTAAACAACATTCAAATCGATTCAAATAAATAGCATTTTTTTCACCACAATAATTAGACTAATAAATTTGAGCATTGAGTAAAATCGTGTGTATTTATCACACATTTGTCGAGCAAAAATATCGAGTATTCAACAAGTAACACGCTTGTTTGGCTACCACACAACACAAACAATGAAACCTTCTGTGTGCAAATGCTTGTTCGCCAAAATATCCCGAAATATCCAAACCGAATATATTTCATCGGCTGATCAATTGTGAGTGTAAGTCGATCGTTGCAAAATCGTGCAAAATATAAACAAACATTTCATAATGACAGTTGATATAACTAATTCAATCCGCCCAACGTGAATTCGCTCCAATATGAAACGACAGAAACGTGGAACGTCAACAAATGATAAATGATCAATGATGACACATTGATGTAAATAGTGAAATGCTGTTCGATTCTGAGCCATGAAATAATTTTTTCTTTTAATTTTGACAATATATCAAAGGATTCAGTGAAGTCAAGCACGTTTTTATGTTCGTGTGAAAAAACAACCATTCAAAACCGTTCAAAACGATTCAAAACAGTTGATAACAGTATATCCAATGACCGGAATATGAAATGCCAACAAATGAAATTACAACTCGATGGAACTTTTTTTAGTCACTCTTGTCTTGTGTTGACAAAAATACGCAAAAATACGGAAAAATTTTTATTTGAAATTTAAAAATGAGAAAATTGATTGGAATGAACAGTTGAATACGCTTTTCGACGCTTTTTGATTTAAAAAAAAACGGCTTTGTGAGATTCCGAACAATGAATATTCGTTTGTTTTCATTTGTTTTATTTTTGGATTACATTTTCAAAAAGATTCAATGGAATAAAACGAGTTTTATGTGTTGCTTGCATAGATTGACGAAATTGTTCTATAAATAAAATCAAATAGTAGTTCAAAATTGTTAAACATCCAACGGATGTGTATATACATGGTAAACAAGATTTCAAACTTGGGCGAATTCGAGAGTGTGATTGTCAAATATTTCACTTGCTAGGACCAGGGGTCGCGTCGGTATTTTTTTATATGGGAGCATACGGAGTTAACATAGCGTCGAATCGAAGTACTGAAACCTGGCCAAATCCTCAGAATCCATGGATCAGCCCAAATTCGACCGGATTTGTATTCTAGGCTATCAAACCAGCCGGGTGTTAACACTCCCTTTAGGGAGTGACACCATGGTCCATTTTTCGATTTAGCCAGCCCCCACGAAAAATGTTCAATTTGAATCGCCCCGTAAAAAAATTTTCAGTAAAAGTGGTACATGAATTTTTTAGCATGAAAACAAATTCACGTGTCGTTTATTCAGACAATATTTTTGTGGGGCACTTTTACTGAAAATTTTTCTCAGAGGCACTTCATTTAAAAAAAGAATTACGTTTCATTATTCCGCTTGCCAATTCAAATTTCATGAACCATAAGTCTATTCGTGAGACGTAAAAGAATATATGTTTTTTTGTCGATTTATATTTTTAAAAAGGAAAGTTTGTTTTCTGTTGATTCAATCTGCGTTAAAAGGAAGTATGTTGGCATCCCTTCTACCCTCGGAGGTTTTTCACGGTTTACGCGGAACTGATAAGAGATAACAACATGGTGTCTTCGGCAAAGTTGTAGCACTCGAGGTCTCCTATAACATTGCTGAAGACATCTATCTCTTATCTTTTATCAGTTGCGCGCAAATCGCGCACATAAAAAAGCAAATTTTATATAGAACTTTTTTTTTCTTATCATTTTTCGCGCTTTTCGCGGAACTGATAATAGATAAGAGATAACTGACCACAGCAATGTTATAGAAGACCTCGAGTGCTACAACTTTGCCGAAGACTCCGAGTTGTTATCTCTTATCAGTTCCGCGGAAACCGTGAAAAACCGCGAGGACCCGTTAAATACCAACATACATTCTTTTAACCATTATTATTTGCAATGAAACATACTTCTCTTTATTGCTACGAAGTTGGACCAACTTGCGTTCTTTTACGTCTCACTAATAGAAGTGTCATGTTAAATGGCTTACAGATGCGTACATTGGGACAATTTGCGTTCCCCTTGACAATGTCATACATGAACACAATTGAAGCATTCACTCTCCTACGTTTTAGTGATGCCATGCTCAAAGCTTCAAGTTGCTTGTTGCACTCGGTGATGTTGTATCCGTTGGCCGCAGTGCGATATTCTCATCGGGCGAACTGTGTGAACTTTCTCAAAACGCTCTCGATTTTGTCGATATGTACGGCATAAGTTGGTAGCCATACAACGTTACAGTACTCTAGATGAGACTGAACCAGTGCGTAGTACAATGTTTTGAGCGTTTGAACATCGGTAATGTCGTAGAAAAATCTCTTGAAGGGGCGATCCAAGGGGCGCTGTCGCCTTCGATGTTATCGCGTCAATGTGCTTGACAAAGCTCAGCTTTTGGTCAATGATGACGCCGAGATCTTTGTAGTCCGATTCGCACTTCAAGGTGAAATCACCATATTTGTAATTTGTATCGATAATGTCCTTTTTCTTCGTGGTGATTGTCAGGACGGCGCATTTGTCAAGGTTTAAGTCAGAGCGGTCAACGAGCGCTCGTTCGTTCGTTCGTATGCGAACATGTTCGTTTGTTCGTTCGTTCGTTCGTAGAATCTACGAACATGTTCGTTCGTTCGTTCGTTCGTTCGTAGAATCT
>NW_022599663.1:0-2142 GCF_009176505.1 Sitodiplosis mosellana | reverse complement strand
TCTTGTACTTAGTTACACTTCGTGAGGCCATTTCTGTCGATGTTTCGCGCTAATTGAAGCAAGCAAAGCCCACCATTCTTGCTCTCTGTTCCATTCGCCCGCTTGTTGAGCGCGTTTCACTCCCACGGATACACAGTGTATGTCGCAATCGACGTATTTAGGTTGTTTGATAAAGCATTATTTAGGTTGTTTAATAAAGCATTATGTAGGTTATTTAATAAAGCATTTTTGCTGATCAATGCACAATTGAAGGTTTTAGGTCATATTATATTGTTTGGCAATATGTTTGTCATGAATGTAAAATATGCATAATCGAAACTATATAAACCGAAGTGAATAAACAGAAAACGCTTAGTTCAACCGAACCTGCACATTGAATCGTTTCATTTCAAAAAGGTTTGATAGAGCTGAGACATTTGGTCCTTCGACGAAGTTACGAACAAACCAACGTACAACGAATCAAAATTCAAAAAACCAACGAAAACCACGAAACCAACGAAACCAACAAATTAACGAAAATGAATAACAAACGCGAAATCAAACTGCAAGAAAAAGATGCCGCCCAATTGAGAGGCAAGGATTCCGAAGATCGAAAAACCAAAGAGGCGTTTTTTCAAAACCGCCTCGAAAAGCTGGAAGTGTGGTGGATCGAGTTTGACAAGCGCCACGTGAAAATCGAAAAAGTAGAGGCAGAACGCGTACAGGCGCTCTCGGCGGATACGGCCAATGGACAGGGGGCGCCCGATCCCGTACCGTACTTCGCAAACGTTTTTTTTGCAGAAGTGAAGGCAGAATACATCGAATTCCGCACGAAATTGCAGGAAGGTGTAGCAAAGTTGAGAAGTCGAGCCTCAACTTCGACAGGAAACGGCAATCAATCGGACAACGAAGTCATCAACAACGGCATAAACTTTATGGATTTCGACTCCGACAGCGATGAGGATAGTGAAGTGGATGATCAACCAAGCGACGTGCCTGAAGTGAAAGTGGTGATGTTTCAAAAAAGCGAATTGATTCAGGCCATAAGATCAACCAAAAGGAAAGGGGAGATGTCGATTGGGCTTGCGAGCATGCAAATCGACAATTTGAAGGTGTTGTGGTCCGAGTTTCGATTGGCCTATCGTCAAATCGCCGTTTCGCAGCACAAGGCAATTAGTAAAAGCATCAACTTTGCAAAGTTGCAAGATCAATACATGACAGTTTGCGGGGAGCTCAATGACGTCGTGACAGAGAAAAACGCGTCGCTCCCATCAAGCTGCCAGAAGTGAAATTGCCTGAATTTTCAGGTAACATCGTAGAATGGAAGGCGTTCAGATATCTGTATGAAAAGCTGGTACATAACAATAACGCCGTTCCTGAAGCAATAAAAATGCAATATTTGAAATCATGTCTAAAAGGCGAAGCAGCGTGTTTGGTGAAGCACGTAGCACCAAACGCGGAAAATTACGCGTCTTGTTACACGATCCTAAAAAACAGGTATGAAAATACACGTGAGAATTTCTCAAAGCTGTGCGATTCAATGTTGGACTTTCCGCCGCAGATGGGAGAAAGTAGCACCAGTTTAAAGCGAATGCATGACGTCATCTACGAGAGCACCATGGCGATTAGAAACATGGGAGTAAGTACGGAGAACTGGGACAAGCTGCTGGTTCAAATTTTCATGAAAAAATTAAGCGAAAAAACCGTCATGGATTACGAGCAGAAGCTCGACAACGTGAAAGAACTAAAATCATTGAAATATTTTTTGGACTATTTAGAAAAAAGATTCACAACTCTCAGTGCCGTGGAGAGTAAGACGCAAACAAACGCAAGCAAATTTTAAAAAAATGAAGTGTATAATAAAGACAAATTTGGCATAAAATGCTCGTATTGTGAAAAAGCACATTCAGTGTACAAATGTGACGTGTTTAAAAAAATGAGCCCAGCAGAACGTTTGGAATGGGCAAAAGATAAAAGAGCGTGTTTTCAATGTCTCCAATTTCATAAACAGAATGAGTGCAAAGCAAAATATCCATGCAAAACATGTGAAAAAAAACAGATTACATTGCTACATTTAGAATCTTCGAAAAAAAATGAAAGAAAACCCATTGCAGTGGCAACCGCGAGTGTTCATAAAGACAATAACGGTATCATCGAAAATGA
>NW_022599662.1:4921-8798 GCF_009176505.1 Sitodiplosis mosellana | reverse complement strand
TAGTTCGTTCTTCGTATGGAGTTCGCGTGCACGCAAAGCGTTCGGCGCGTACACACAATGACGCGTGTGTGTATGCGCCGACGCGTGTGTGTATGCGCCGACGCGCGATTCTCATGAATTTCATACGAACAACGAACGAAGTCACCGAATACAACCGAAATAGGACCGATGTGCAAACAGAGCTCTGGCACCATAGTTTATGGTGCGGCAGAATCGGTTGGGTATATTTAGTCGTTTATTTTTTTTGAAATTCAATTGATTTGGTTTCTTCATGGAATAACATATTTAATAAATAATATTATTTATATTTAGATGAAGATTTTAGTCAGACATTTCTGAATCTGATTCGGATTCGTTGTCGCTGAAGTTGTCAATGTCGTCGTCGTTGTCCATATCGGGTAATTCATCGGTTGATTTCAATGTGAATACATGTTCACCAGCTTCTTCGAAGTTTCATCCGATAATCTGTTTATGATATCACTATGCACGTATGCCCAATTCGAGAATAGACGCTCCAATTGAGCGGTTGATGCTGGGATCTTCAAAAAATCTCTAGCGAGTTCAGCTAGCTTTCGATGACCAAGCTCGGAGGCGTAATGCCAGAATGTAATCGGTAAAAGACCTCTTTTGTTGACCAAATTGGCAAATATATCCTCATTTTTCGTAAATTTACGTAAAGATTCAAGTTGATCGGCATCGAGCTTATCGAGAAGGTATGTATTCACTTCTGTCAACTGATCCTGGCTTAGCCGTTTACCTCGATAAGTTGGATGCAAGTAATTTGCCGTCATTGTTATTGTGTTCAGAACTTTGCTCTGCTTGATGCGGTATTTCAAGAATGGTTGCAAATCTTCAGGACCGTCGGTTAGCAATTCAAGCCATTTTTCAGCTGCATCAGCAGATGAAGCGGTGCTTTTCTGGTAGAAGTTTGTCAGTTCAGCTACTGGGTTCAGGATTGTGAGCAATTTCCGGACCGATGCCGAAATTCCTTCGTTAAAGAGAAGCGAAGCAACTTTGCGTTTTGGTTTTTTTGCATCTTTATCCATTTCTGCTTCAGCATCACAAGCAGCAGTGATTGTCTTCATAGCAGACAAATTCTTGATCATCGATTCGGCTGCACCTCGTTGACTTGTCCAGCGCGTAGCGCAAGATAAAACGGGTGTATGGCCGCCAGCATCTAACAAACGATTAGCCAAGGCAGTTCTTCGGAAATCTTTCTGTACTTTCATCACCTTTTTCATGACCTTTTCGTATTCCTTTTTTTGCAAAATGTCACCTGCTTGCAAATTCGCTGAATGAGCGTTGCAAGTCGAGTAGAGTATGTCCAACGATTTATTGGCATCATTTCCCATTCTCTGCATATTGAATGCATTGTCGGTCAGAATGGCATACACAACAGCTCCATAGCGTTCTTCCGCAAGCACAATCGCCTGTTGAACAGCATCAAAAAGATTGTCTCCAGCTTCTCGGAGAGTTGAAAAGTTGAATGATTCCAAGAAAATCTTTTGATCATTTGAAGTTGCAAGCATAGTTGCGACGTAGTGACGATTTGCTGATGAATTTTGCCAACCATCGACCAAGAGTGTTACTTTTTTATCCATTTTTTCGATCATTTTCACATTGCGCTTTTCGATCTTTTCGTGAGTTTTATCCAACAACTTTCCAGCCAACAGATGCCGATGAGGTGGATTATACGCGGGACGCAACGCATTCACGAACTTTTTGAAAAAATTTGAGTCAACAACTTGGAACGGTATATTGCAACCAAAAAAAATTCCGCCAAAAGTGAATCAAGATTTTCAGCTTCGATTGCTCCCTCATCTTATGACCGATATCAGAATCTGTGCGGCTCTTATCAATGTCTATTTCAAATCAATCGAATCGAACATAGGCATAGCCATCGAAATTACGACGCGAATGATTGATCGCCTTAAAACACCAAATCAACTATCGACAATTGTGTCCAGAGATGCATTTCAAAGAAAGCTGATACAGTTTGATCGGTTTAATGATTTCGAAGAGCTGCCAACATTGACGGAACAAGACTTGGTTTGGATTTCACTCGGCAATTATCAAATCCAGCAGGCAGCTTCTTATTGCCATGAGCACTTTAAGGCCAACGAAATGGAATTTGTTGTTTTTGCATGCCCAAATGAAGTTTGCGAAACGTTTTTCGCTGATTTCTTTTCCGATGGTAAACAACCAAAACTACTAATGGCACGCCTAAAATCTCGCTATCGTAGTAATAAAACTCACGATGCATATGTTTTGGTTGATACTCTGGGCGAAAGAGAAAAATCTATGCTGGCATATTGTTGTAGCTGTTACAACGGCCTACGAACGGTTGGCTGTTGTTCTCATATTATGATTATCATTTGGTTTTGCTTGCAGATCAAAAATACAGGCAATATGCCTCGGCCAGCCCATATACAAACTTGAAGAGAGATGGTTTTTCTTGTTTCTAGATTTTATTTATTGAAGCAAAAATACATAAAGCATACAAAAATGAGGCGTTATTTGTCACACAGAGTTTTGTGCACAGAACGCAGCCAGTAAAATCAGTTAATGAGTTTGAACATTTGCGTTCAAAATTTTTGGTGCTAAAATCCACTTTGAAACTGAAATGATGGTCGAATCGGTGTTTTATGTTTATGAATTGGTATTTTTTCGACCAAAGAATGGAAGTTTAATGAAAGAAAAGACTAAAAAGCGACAATTTTGTGGATGAAAATGCTATTTTTTGTTAAAAATGTGACAATTTTAATACATCGGTGAGGAAAACGCGCTTTTTGGACAATCTGGGAGGGTAGTGCGATACGCAAAATCGATTCTTCATCAAAACCTAGATGAAAATGAGTTGTTAAAATCCTCCAAATGATGGAAAAAATGTGATTTTTCATGCAAAATGTGCAAAATGGGAAATTTTTTTATTTTTTCATTATTCCAGTACTTTCATAAGGGAAATTGAGTTTTTTCGACTATTTCTCGCCGGGAATGTTATTTATTTTACATTTCTCGTCATCTTGGGCCAAGCTGACCTTAAAATGGTGGTAATTTCAAAATCCGTGGTCAACCCCAAATTTTGAAGTAGACCGATTTTCAGAGAAAATATTGGGCCTATTTTGGAAAATAGAGCAGATAGATGAAATCGGATACTGCCAATGTCTTCGCTAGGGTCGTGCAAACATATGTCACCATACATTGGGATCGAAGTTTGGCTATCAGTTTTGCTCTATGGATCATTTTGTGAATTTTTGAGGGAGCAGGGTGCTCAAACATATGCGATGCGGGAGCCTATTTATGGAACAGAATGGGTTTCTGAAAAGAGCATTCTTATTTTTTTACGGCCCTATTTCATTTAAGCGCTGAGCACCACAAAAATCACGACCTCGATAAATTTTGGGCCGGTCTAATCGATACTCGGCATCTACATATCGACCACTAACCAAAAGGCATTATTCTGCATTATTCTATTGATAGGGTAAAGTACGATAGAGATTTTTTCAAAATATTGGCTATGTCACAATGACATCACCAATACACGTATACTAAGAGTCAAACTCAACTTTCGTGACATTTTTCTATACCATTATGTAATGGGGACGCCTATGAATATGTATTTAGTGACAATTCAATTGCAAGCGAGTTTCGACTGTTAGATGCAAAACATGCCCTTTTGTGTACATTGGTTAGCACTGGCAATAAAACGCCGTTATGTTTCTTCGTCTCATTTTCTCATAAGCTTTATTGCTTTAACATTCCAGCGGCATTGATGTTCTCTTTCTTCATTTATGCCTTTTGTTACTTCTTTCGAACTGTGTGTGTATCGATAAAAAAAATTATTTCATTAAAATGTCTGTTGATTTTCTAATGATTT
>NW_022599662.1:0-4911 GCF_009176505.1 Sitodiplosis mosellana | reverse complement strand
TTATTTCATTAAAATGTCTGTTGATTTTCTAATGATTTCTAATGAATATGAACGATTTATGAATGGTACCACAACAATCAGATTGCTTTTTTGCCGCTACGGATGGCGTCAATGAAGAATGAAATATTTGTTATGCGATTTATTCCTCATCATTTCATTCATAACTTATTTTCTGATGACTCGTAACGATTTATGAAAAAAAAATACTATCAGATGCGTGCAAGACATTTTGCAGTTTATTTATATTTCATTTAGATATAGCCAAACCAGACGTGTGCAAGGTCAAAAATTCTAGGGGGGGTAAAATGAATTTGCCCGGGGGGGGGGGGGTTTGGAAATCGATTCTATCTAGTGTAAAACCAGTCTCCGAAAAAAGTGAGGACTAAAAAAAAAAAAAGGTCCATTTTGGAATCCTAGAGGGGGGAAAACCCGGATTCCCCCCCCCCCCCTTGCACACGTCTGAGCCAAACATAAGAACAGGCATTGTATTGAGTCCGTATTCATGCTTGTATGGATAAGCTATACTGTCTGTTTCAGGCAAGCATGCGTTGCATTACTGTGTACTCACGCTTGCCGTCTCGCATGTACGGATGACGCGCGCGCGCGAACACGTCGTCGCAGGCAGCGAGCATCATCTGCAATGCTGCTGTTGTGTGTAGTTTTTTATGCGTTCATTATT
This sequence comes from Sitodiplosis mosellana, assembly GCF_009176505.1. NCBI lineage: Eukaryota > Metazoa > Arthropoda > Insecta > Diptera > Cecidomyiidae > Sitodiplosis > Sitodiplosis mosellana. Next base: position 4,232 of record NW_022599662.1, on the reverse strand, counting down.
TTAGCGAAAAAAATTTATCATCTCGACATAAGACATTATGATTAATAAAACCTCTAAAATATGTGTTCGTTAAAAAAAAGGATTTTCAAATTTCAAATAAAATAATGTGTTGGTTCACAAAAAGTGGATTTGTCTTCTTTTCTTATTTTTTCTTGCGTTCATATTTGCCACTTGATTTTTGGCGTTGAAAAGAGAGAGCGAAATTAAGTATGCAAACAAAACGGATCAAGACCATATAGTTTTACTTCGCTCTGCTGATACACTCAGCTTGAGGTTTGTTTGTTATTGTTTTACATTTTTGCTTCACAGTTTCAAATTATACTTTTTTTGAAATCGAAGTTAGTTTGCAGTTATGTATCATCAAAATTTGGTTGTTTCAAACACATATACTAAACATATAAATTTCAATTCTTGAAAAATATTTTTAAAAAAACCCTACCAATTGCATTGTATCTCATGCCGTGCTAAAATAATGAACGCATAGAAAACTACACACAACAGCAGCATTAAAGACGATGCTCGCTGCCTGCGACGACGTGTTCGCACGCGCGCGTCATCCGTACATGCGAGACGGCAAGCGTGAGTACACAGTAATGCAACGCATGCTTGCCTGAAACAGACAGTATAGCTTATCCATTCAAGCATGAATACGGACTCAATACAATGCCTGCATAAGAACAAAAAAATATTTATCTAAAAATCTACTGCCTGAAAGGCAATAATAATATATGTTAAAAAATTTCTTTGGATAATTCAAAATCGCTCGAATAGCCATCATCCATTTCCGCGTCGACCTTTGTCAAAACTTCGAGCATTTGATTGTAATAAGCGTCATTGTTCTCTTCTGCTTCGACCACTTCCATTTTCGAATCGTCGAAAGCATTTTCGTTGTGACTCAGTTGTATACTTTGTTTTGTTGTCTGATTGAAAATCGTACTTCTTACATCTTCTGGTCGAGGAATTACGCTTATTTTCTTCTCATCTTTCATCATTTTCGGCAGATCCCTTAATGGAAAATAGATTCCACATAAATGGAAAATAAGTTTTCTTTTGCTGTTGGTGAAGGCGGGCTGCTCTTCGGTGTAGCACTTCGACCTATCGATTGAAGTTGGCATCGTCGCGAGAAGGAAACGACGATCAAATTCGTCGTCGTTCATGATAATTACATCATAAAGGGGTTCTTCTTTCTTGGCAGATATTGCCCACGGATGATGTTGATGTAGAGGATGAATTGTGTGTGTATCAAACACGCCTTATGAGTGTATTGCGCACTGGCTTTGACAAACAATTCGCCTGCACACATCTGAATGGCGCATTGAAAGTATATACACACAAACATCGCAGTGACGATTGGGCGCAATACACTTTTTTATTGCTGCCAAAGTCGATTTGAAATAAAGAGAATAAAAGGCGTCGATTTATTTTTGGTAGATTTATTCGAATGTTGTTTCTTTAAATGCGGGTGGTGAATTTTATGTGTGACTGTCGATTCGATTGTGTGTTTGAGTGTGGAAGCGTGAAATTTGTGTGATTGAATCGAAAGAAAAGTATGGAAACAGGCGAATGTTTGTCCAACATGAAATTGGAATCGTCAACGAGAACTTCTCGACGCAATAATTCAACTTGAATTGACGTGCGATTCTATTCCCGTTTAGACAAACACTCAAATCAGCCGTCTAAACTGTAGAGCTAGCCAATTCGATATTCGCGGTGGTTCACTTTTATTTTATTCAAAAAACTTACTAAATTAGCTGTCTAGTAATAGCGCTGGCCAATTCAGAGAGATTTCTTAAATAAATTGGGCAAAACTTGTGCGGATACAAAAATGGATACTGTCCGTGTATCGAGATTCAATGCAAACTCAAATTAAATTGCGCACAACTTGTGCGATTGATTTAATGCGGAACTATCCTTTTCTGAGACTCGCGTAGAACTGAACTGATTTTGATTCTCTCTCTGAATTGTCACTGTGCCACAACGCTTACATTTGTATTGGTATTTTAACCCGAATGTTTTTTACACGCAAACACACAAATGAACATCAGTCGAGCCGCAGAACGCAATTTCACAACAAAAAAAAACTATACCTTCATCCATGTTAAAGGGTTGCACTGGAATGACTGTGTTGAAATGCGTTCAGCGGTTTGACAGATGACAGAACAAGCATGAGTAAATTGAATGAGCAAATTTGAACGATATGAATGTGAATTGAAATGAGTACATTGAAAGAAACTTAAAACTAATTCGATAAATCCACGACAACGATAGTGTTGTCGTTCGCTCCATTTATTTACAGAGATGAATTGCTTCACTTGTTTGAGATGTTCAGAGCGTTTGTTTTAATAAACAAATGATTGTAACATGGAAAAATATTATTCGAAGTGTAACACCGTATGTTTTTTAAAAATAAGATTTATTTCGGAAAATATTTGCACCGGTGATCCAATTGAAAAAAAGAGAGTAAGAGATTGAATTTGCCGCATAAAAATAACTTCAAGCGACGAAATATAATTCCGATGGAGTTGCCAACATTTTGTTGACAAAAACATGACATAATGGTTCTAGGCTTCTATTGTGGCTTTACGTTATACGATACAACAGTGCATATGTATTGGTGCGTTGATTTTGACACCGCCAAAATCTCCATCGTACTTTGAAAAAAAAAATTCTTCGTGAATCGCCAAATAAATTATGAATGCCGCACAGCGACTAATGCTACATCTGATGTTTTTGGCCTTAATTCACTCATTCTTTTTTCATATTTTTTCATTCTTTCTGCAGCTGTTTTAACTACGGACTTCAGTGGCGTATCCAGAGTTGAATTTTTGAGGGGGGTGGTTTTCAATTATACAGTAGAAAAATGAAGTGTCGGAATCAAAATTTAATATGATAGGCAAGGAAATTCGGCAAACCATTTCACTTGAAATTTGAGGTTTCTGGTTGTGCTTACAGCAGTGCCGTCTTAGCCTGGAAGTGAATGAAGCAGCCGCTTCAGGGCCCCGCGATTTCAGGGGCCCCGAGCTGCTGAAAAGGCCCTTGAAATATTAAGAGAAAATCTTATCAAAGAAAATTGAAAAAAACACACAAAAAATACAAAAATTCTCAAAGAACATCTCAACTGAGTTTACTGCGAACAACATCTCTTTTACGCTAACAGCAATTCGTACACGAACGAGTCAGTGTGACGGTTGGTGTGAGCGAGACAGGATTTGACACCAAAAAATTTGGTTGTATCAGTTTAAATGTTCTTTATTTCAATCTTCGTGGCTTGTTTGCTGTCTACAAAACAGATGATGCGGGTGACGACGACGCCGTGGAAATGGCTTTGGCCCTATTTTTAGCGTAAATAAAATCATCAATTATTTCATCGAAGTAGTGATGGCTTCGAACGTTCGTTCGTTCGTTCGACAATTTAAAAAAAATATTTTTTGTTCGTTCGTTCGTTCGACAATTTAGAAAAATATTTTTTTGTTCGTTCGTTCGTTCGACATTCATTTTGTTCGATGTTCGGTCCGAACAAAGTTTTTTTTATTTCAAAATCTCCCGAATAAAATTGGTATTAATATGAAAAATTATAATAAAAGCTAATAAAAGCATGAGCTGTAACGATTACATTATAAATTTGATCAATATATCGAATTTTCTGATGTAAAAAAATTTTGTTCGGACCGAACATCGAACAAAATGAATGTCGAACGAACGAACGAACAAAACCTTTTTTTAAAACCATGTCGAACGAACGAACAAGCGTTCGAAAGTGTTCGACGGCCAACACTACATCGAAGTCCAAATTATTCAAAATTTTACATTCAACCACTGAGCAGAAACGATTGAATGTCAAATAAGAATGAGTAATCAAAGAATTTCAACTGCAAGACGAAAAAAGTCATATACATACATATATTTCGCCTTATTTGTTGTTTCTGTCTTACTTTTTGAATGTAAGTAGTGTTGCTCACTTTTTAATAGAATGGTTAGTGGTATAATTGTTTACATATCAAAATATAAACAGTTTATCGATCAACCGTTTGAGCGAAAATCTTTATTGCTAAGTACGGTTGACTCTTCCAGACGAATGTAATTAAACATAGAGAGAGATTAGAGATAACGATAGGTTTCGTTTGTCAATTCGAATTGGATGTTGAGTCACATATACACTACCGTGCAAAAGTTTGGAACCACTAAGTATTTTTCATACAAATTGACCATTTTTGGTGGACTCATTAACATAT
>NW_022599661.1:0-2410 GCF_009176505.1 Sitodiplosis mosellana | reverse complement strand
TTTTCTACCCTATTACAAATTACTTAAGAGTGATTTGCCCCTCGTTGACAATGGTTGAGAGAAGTTTATTTTTCAATTAATACTTATTACAGACAAACAGTTTGGGTTTCATAAATCCAGCAAAGTAATATCTTCTATTTAGTGCTGTGAGCAATTGAAAAGACAAATAATAGAAAAGTTGATGGTTGAACTGTAAGCCGAGTGGTGTTCTTATTAAGTTTTTACGCGAATTTAATTAAACACTTTTTGTTTTATTTTATTTTTCACAAACTCTTTTATTCAACACAAGTGACAACGTATTTGGTTAATCTCTGGAGGAAAACTGAACACCGACCGTAGTCGGTTTCCTCCTTTTATAATCTTTACTAATCTATTTTAGTTGATAACTGAATTGGGAACCAATTCCCCTTAATCTAAATATCTAATTATTCGCGTGCCATTCCAGCGGTTTTTGCTTAATATTAACATACTTCTCCTTATCCCCACTCTAGTATGATTTTCTCATTGAATACGTGATAAATTATATTTAGAACATTGCGTGTGATTTCATCACCTGCACGGATTTAATCCGTACATGCGTTACTCATCGTTCTGGTCTCTTTTAAGTGACTAACGCATGTCCGTTATTTTTGGATTATTACTTTTCGCATGTTATGTTGAATCACGTATCCGTTATGAGGTAGTCATGCTGAGTAACATCTGACTCTGTCGATTGTTCGATGTATTTTTGGATATTATTAGTGTTGCACGTTATTTGGAGTGTGTCACACGTTGCATGATATTTTTTGTTTATGTATAGTTTTATGAAGATTTTGTTAAAACAATATAAAATTATTGGCTATGATAAGGAAAAGCGATTGCTCTCCGTTCACCGCAGCGACTATCAGATATTTTATTTTCTTCTGATACGTATACACTAATGAATGGAGGCAATTGCGCCCATGTTAATCGGCACTCGCGCTTATCTGTGTGTATGAATCGGCACTCGCGCTCGATGTACTAATCGGCACTCGCGCCCCATGTACATATGAATCGGCACTCGCGCCTGATGCACTAATGGGTGTAGGTAGTGAACGCATTTGTGCAGGTGCTCAAAGCTGAGCTGCCTACAGAACAAAGCAGCAATATTAATATTGCTGTCTATATCAACTGGATCTAATCCAAATCCTCTGCAATATTAATCTTGTTTCCTTTACCGACTAAAAGTTTAGCGAGTTCAGTGTGACCTGGAAAACAATAAAAAAGATCAATGAAAGATATTAAAGCGATATCTTATTTAGTCAGCATTACCACGGCGAATAGCTGATTCAATAGGTGTCCAACCCAAATCATCTCTAATATCATCTCTAGCTCCATTTCTGATGAGAAGTTCAGTAACATTCTTGTGACCTAAAAAATGAAAGAGAAAGAAAAAATCAAACAAATTTTGCATTTTGTGGAAAAAACCATTCAACATTACCATTCTCAGCAGCTAAATGAAGAGGTGTCGTATTGAAATTATTTTGGATATTAACATTGGCTCCTTTACTGATGAGAAGTTCGGCGGCATCCTCGTGACCTGAAAAATAGCACAGATCGATAAAAAAAGTTCAGACCAATCTTTTATTCAATAAAAACGAATATTCAACGTTACCTCTCATAGCAGCATAATGAAGAGCTGTCACACCTATATTATTTATAATTTTAGGGTCGGCTCCTTCATCGAGCAGTTTTTGAGCTTCCTCCATTTGGCCTTAAAGAACATACAAAATATTCATAGATCAATAAAACGGATTGAAAAAAAACAGTCTTTTAAAAAGTAAATGTCCAAAATTACCAGCATAAGCAGCTCTATGCAGAGCTGTCTCTCCATTTGCGTCTCTTTGGTTTACTGAAAATTGAAAATAATAGCAGATCATTTAAGTGTACGCACTCTTATCGAAGAAATGGGGAAATGAATGTTTCGCTATTCAGAGAATGTGCTTGCATTTCGCATAATAATAAAACATGTTGAACAAAGATCATAGATCAGAGTTGACGTAGATCACACATCGATCCAACGCATATACCAAACCAAAAATGGAACTTAATAAAGAAATAGAACTTTAATCTTACCGTTCACTCCATGCACATTCACGACAAGGAACTGTGGAAATAAAACAAAGTTATCACTTGGATTTGGAACAATGGATGAAACTTTTCAACTGTCTTTCATTTTTCAGGATTTTCTTTTAAATTGAAAAACTTGAAAGTTGACATTTTTCATTAAAGAAATCTGTCTAGAAAAAATTATTTTAAATCAACCTGTGCTTCTCTCCCATAAGAACCAATGTATTTGACGTGACAGTGAATAGCGGTAGCGCCTAAATAGGATCTGCGGCAACTTAAGGAACTATCAATACTTCTTGTTGTTGCGAAATTCATGACAACA
>NW_022599660.1:0-2265 GCF_009176505.1 Sitodiplosis mosellana | reverse complement strand
TAAAAATTTGTTCGTTTGTCCCAGTTTGAAATGGGACATTAGGACAAGATGTCCGTCTGTCCCAATTTGAAATGGGACATTAGGACAAATGTTTGTTTGTCCCAAATCAATAGAAGGACGGACGGACGAACAAATTTTGTCCCTTTGCCACCTTTACCTTTGATGAACCTGGATAAGTTCAATTTTAGCACGTTGGTTAGCGTCCATTTTTACTTGTTATCTAATATGAGGGAATTAAATGCGATTTTTACGTGTTTTCATTTTAAATAGTCGAATCAATGATATTACCTGTATTAAAAAAGATGATGAATTGTAGAAAAGCGAATTCAAAATCGTCTGGATTCATCTTGTTTAGTTCCTGAAAGAAATCGTTAATTTTCCAAATGTATCACGGAGGACGGTAGTCCGACAACTGACGCCAGTTTTTGCGTCACGACTATATATACAGTAGGTATGCTATTTTATCAGGACACTTTGAGCCCCGGCATGTTAGGTTATGAACGTTCTGGCCCAAATAGTCGAAAACAATTGACCATGTCTACCAACACCTAAATACCCACTTCATTGTCATTTTGGTCATAAATCGGCATTTTTGCATCTGAATGTATGAAATTGAACTTTTGTGCTGGGGATACATAAAAATGCATTTCCCAGAGTTGACTTTGGTTGTTGGAAATTAATATTTTCTGATGAAACAATGAGAATCTACAATCATTTCAACACTCTTTATGGTTATTTTGAAACTTAATCATATTTTATCGCATTTTATAATGTGCAATTGGAGGTAAATGGGATTTTTCCAATGGTAGTGGAAATTAGATAGTGCAATCTCCAGAATTTGTGAAATTAGAATGCGAATGTGTTACGCAGAAAATTGCAATTTCCTAATAATAAGACCATAAAATAGACATACTTCTGGTAAAGATGTATTTTTCCAATAAAACTGCCTTACAAAATTAGTGATATCAGATGAAAAACCTCTAGAAAAGGTTAAAATGGAGTGACGCTCCTGTGCGTGGATTTACCACTCAAAAAGAATGATATCATTTTGAGTGACGCTATGACGCTGTATTACCTCTGGATACGAAGTTCAGGATTGTTTTTTGCATTCACTATTGTAAAAATTTATTCAAAATAAGGAAAAATATCGCGTCACGACTTTAACATGGCAAAATGCTTAAAAGCTTTGGAACAAAATTCAAAAGTCGTGAGGCATCATGGCAAAATCAAAGTTAAGCTGGAAACAAGAGGTGTTCCCAGACTGAGGTGACGGTTGATTATTTGGTGTCGTTGATGTGAAGCGCGGCGGTATCATTACACTAACAACAACATCATTTGCAAAATGAAATTCGTCCAAAACCTGCTGACACAGAGTGAACGAGCTCACTTTACAAACGCACTTGTTCATCTTGCTGGTTTAACAGCTAATGTCAAAGTGACTTCTGTTTCAGTGTAGTTTTCTTTTCGAACGCACGTTTTCTCAGTATGGTCCGCAAAATTTAAAAAAACAATTCTGCCACGAACCAGTTTCTATTTTGAATGTAACATTTTGTGTTTTTTTTAATTATGGAAACTCCAATATATCATATAAAACCGTAATTTTCTCTCATATAACAATTGAAAATGGAAGAAAAACCATTTTTTTTAAATACGGGTTTAATCTACCGAAAAAAAGCAATTTTTTGTCTTGTGTGCTAGCGGAATATTTGCACAATTTCATTTGACAGAATCGAAACAATTTTATTTATTTAAAATTCAAATAATAATTATTATTTCACCACACAACACAATGACGACTATGTTTGACACTGCATTGAATACATTCATCAATGTAGTTCCCGTCAAAATGTGTGGCGTTGTTGGTTTGACGTTTAATGATCGAGACTATCGCGGTGATGTGAAGTAATTGCTCCCGAAGAAGTCAGCAAATAAAATTGTTATAAATTTGCTTGCTCTGATTCGCTGGATGTCTTGGTGTCGCCGAATCGCATCGTTTTTGGTGTGTTATCAGTGCTATTTTTGGAGTCAACATATTGCCAAAACGAAGAAGGATCACTTTTCAAGTTTGATTTCATTTTGTCGACATACTGATTGTATAGTTCCGTGTTTTTTGCACTGAATTCCTCGTTTTTGCGGACATGCGTTGGAACCTTCTCCGCAAGTGATTTGTTTGCGAATAAGTCATCGAAGTTGACGGCAGAAAAATACTTCTTGTCATATAAGATATGGGATCAAACAAAAACACCTTTTATCACAGTTTCTGTT
>NW_022599659.1:0-3246 GCF_009176505.1 Sitodiplosis mosellana | reverse complement strand
AGGACATTTTTGGCTTTTTAGACGAAGGTACGGGCAACTGCCCGGCTTGCCCCCCTGGGAACGCCGTTGCATATACTTAAGGATTTTTTAGTCAAAAGTCGATTTTTTGGGAGTTGAAATCGAATATGAGGCCAGAAATATCTGAAAACATCACTCGATTTGGTCGTGTTGGTACTTAAAATGTTCGTAAAGGACCATACTAGATGTTTAAAGGCAGAAAAGGTAGAAATCATTTGCTTTTACCTGTCAAACCGAAGCTCATGTTTGTGATTTGCTCATTTTGGCCAGAAATTTGTCGCATATGTGTGAATCAATTGTCGCCAAATTCCATCCAAATTGCAATCTGAGAAGTGCCAAATTGTTCATACGGCTGCTGGCTACACGACACGAGTCGAAAACTGAACAAAAGTTTACTACCTGGGGGACCAGTAGAGCAAAAAATGCAAGAAATGCCGAAAATCATTTTTGTGTTCCTGAAGAGATAGGCGACAGATACTTCATACAATGTTCTAAAACATTTCAAGATATTCATTTTTGCTTGAGAAACTTGCCTCTCACAATATTTCTCACCAGGAACGCATATATGATTCCCATGTAACTATGCGCATTTGCCTAATCCCATTTTTATAATCAACAACATATATGTATGTACATGATGACCCTTAATCACGAATTGAACAAAAAAGTACCCTTAAAGTAAATTCATATCACCAGTGCGCACTCCAACATCAAATACACTAAATTCCTATGGCGCACACGTATAGCTGTTGTTTTTTCATTCCATCTGAACAAACACAAAACTGGTGTGTTTGGCTAAAGCCGTTTTCGAAAATAATTATTCGTGTATTGTGCGACGTTTCGCTCTAATTAGGCAGGAGAACAATCGTCAGGCTGGAGAACAAAAATGTACACAAAAAACAATGAGTAAGGGTTGAAACAAGTGCAACAGCCGAAAATAACCAAATTACGAACCAGTTACATCTGAATTTAAAATGTTTTCGAACGTTTTCCATTTTTTTCATCGATTTACACAAATTGTATCAGCCACACGTGTCCACGAGAGGAATTTTGTTATTGAGCTTTATTTAGTGTCTGAATATGATTACACTAAGCAACAACAAGAAACAACCACAGAGAAGAGGACTTATTTACAAAGTTTTCTGGGGCCACTTTATCCAAATCTAGCGTTAGTTTGTCCTGGCACGTCTAGTTTTCAAGATACGTTCATTGCGGTTTCCGTATCAGATTTGGATTAAGTGGACCAAAAAACTCCCTAGGACTTCCCAGTCTCCCCTTTTTGGGAGAATTTCGTTTTCTAAATTTGTTGCATAGTGTTAGTAGACCTCAATTCATAAATTCCATAACTGAATAATACCACAATTCTATTAGTGAGACGTAAAAGAACGCAAGTTGGTCCAACTTCGTAGCAATAAAGAGAAGTATGTTTCATTGCAACTAATAATGGTTAAAAGAATGTTTGTTCGTTTTTGGCGGGTCCTCGCGGTTTTTCACGGTTTCCGCGAAACTGATAAGAGATAACATTTTGGTGTCTCCGGCAAAGTTGTAGCACTCGAGGTCTTCTATAACATTGCTGAAAACAGTTATCTCTTATCTCTTATCAGTTCCGCGGAAAGCGCGAAAAATGTTAAGAAAAAAAAGTTCTATATAAAATTTGCTTTTTTATGTGCGCGATTTGCGCGCAACTGATAAGAGATAAGAGATAGATGTCTTCAGCAATGTTATAGAAGACCTCGAGTACTACAATTTGCCGAAGACACCAAGTTGTTATCTCTTATCAGTTCCGCGGAAACCGTGAAAAACCGTGGAGGCTAGACGGGATGCCAACATACTTACTTTTACAGAAAACATACTTTCCTTTTCAAAAATATAAATCGACAAAAAACATACATTCTTTTACGTCTCACGAATAGAATTCATCAATTATACGTTACATGGCACGTGTCAGCTATTAGTAGATGAATAGTATAAACGAGGCAGCACCGCATAGGGAAGACCAAACGAATTCAAAGGATCTCCTGAAGAAGTTCAAGACAATTCTCTACTATCATTGTGCAATAGGTTAAAACTCTGTTTCGTTGGCAAATTAAAATGAATCTACTACACGGTTTGTTTTCGGTGCTATTTATCGTTGAATTTTCGGTAAGTTTTTTCTATTCCCTTATAATTTTCACTTTAATGCAATAAAATACGATATTTCTGTAGAAATGAAAATTAACACAAAATTTCTTTTTCTAGGAAATTCGAGGAAAACGTAAGACAATTTTGGTTTTCGAACTAGCTTTTCATAATTCAAAAAGATTTTTTCAGACTTTTATAATATTCAATTCGAAATTTCAACTTTTTTTCTAATGAACAGATGGCTTTTTTTCGCAAGCTCTTCTTAAGGGCGAAGTGATTGAAAACATGTCACAGGCAAAGTTTGTAGCTGGAATCCATATCCCCGCAAGTAAGTCTGCTTTAGAATCATTTTCGTTTTTCTGTGTGTGAATTTTTGTCCGAAAAATTCAAATATTCTATCAATTTTGCTAGGGGATGACCATGACCACGCTTCAGAAAATTGAAAATAATACTAGATTTTATAAAAAAAAATTCAAACCATATATTATTTACAACTGTGAAATTTTTCGAACTTTCTCCAGAAACGATTCACTGTAAATGATAACTTTCAATTGTGCGTTGTTTTTAAAACGAATATGCATTTCTGTCGGTTTACTGTCGGAAAATTCATCACATTTTTGACCACCACAAAAGTATCGTTCATAGTGGATTATAGATTTAGTGAAAAAATATTTGAGTTAACATACAAATGGTATTGAAACTGAATGATAGAAACGAATTTCGTAGATGAAGAATTCGCGGTTCCCCTAGCAATTTTGTGTGTGTGTTCATTTTTTCTTTAAATATTATTGCTTGTACTGAGAATGAAACGATTTTATTACAAAATATTTGCATGAATACAAAGACCATCGAAATGATACCAATAGCAAAATGATGAGAAAGTGTACCGCATTTATTCTGTCGAAAACGGAAATTATCACGAATGCCCATTGTGTGGATGACGCTCCATATGTTTATGTGGTAGCTGGTACGAAAGTTGTATCAGATGCAAACCAGAAAATTAAAATCAAAGTCGAAAAAGAGAACATTGCATGTCACCCTCATTATAGTCATTTAATTGTTGGTGCATTTGATATTGCCAAAATTACACTGAAAACGCCGTTAGAA
>NW_022599658.1:0-10325 GCF_009176505.1 Sitodiplosis mosellana | reverse complement strand
TGACATCTCTAAACCAACTTATTGAATCATCGAATATTTCGAGCAACATTTTTAAAATCGTGTGTGGCTTGAGTTGAATATAATCAACTTTACAACGACACTAGCAGCTTCTCTGCACGTGCATACATATCGTAGAAGAGAGTACAAAAATCATAGTATTTTGGCAAATCCATCGAGTAACCATTGCGAAACATCAATAAGTTTTGGCTAACGCGTAGTACCGGCCCACAGAGAAGCTGTTAGCGTCACCGTAAAGTTGATTATATTCTAGTAAAGCCATACACGTTTGAAAAAAGTTGCCGAAAAATACAATGATTCAATGAGTTGGAATTGAGATGGCATTGACTGCTATGTGTCAAATGACTTACATTTGAAATGTATTGTGGCACTTTCCCTATGTTAAAAACCAGCATTGTCGCCTTTTTGAATAAAGCAACATCAGCAGACTCATGAGCGTGTGGACTCGAGTTCGAGTCGCACACCGGAGGAAAAAAAAATTAATTTTTTTTTTCGTTTTATAAAATTTGGTTTTTGGACAGACAGACGACATTACATTTTGTTTTGATGAAATTACATATCGCTTTTATACTAAGAAACTATCACATGTTTAGTTTTTTCATGATGAATTTTTTTGATTTTGATTTTGATTTTGATTTTTTCATGAAAAGTGATTTTTGTGTTTTTTGTTTATTGCGTGGAATAAAAACACTTAGTGAAGGACTGGTATCTGAAGGAATTTTATTTATCTGAACGCAAAATCACTTTGGTTTTGAGTCGACGAAAAATGAGTTTTAGTCGATTTTTGTCGATTTTTCATGTTTTTTCCAACTTCTAATGGCTATATCTCGAAACACAGAGTTTTGCCAGATATAAGCTATATGTCAAATTTTAGCTCTAACTTGGGACTAAATTCCAGAGAATTTTTAAAAAAATCGTCGGAGCTTTTTTCGAGGAAATGGCCGATTTGTGCAATGCCAGGTGACAATTTTTTTGGTCTCCTGCCCATAAGACCATGCCCACTCAATTTTTTTTAAATTAAAATAGATGTCATTTGATAGCTGGCCTCAATACCTTTCCAACGATACCCAAAAATTTGAAATCGGTTGACTGGGTTAGGCACAGTGATCATTGGAAAGAAGGCCATATTTTGAATTTTCAAAGGCCGGCCAAGGCCAAGATGGCGGCCAAATCAAAAAATGGCGGAACAAAAAAGTCTTAGTTTTTGTTATACTTCAATGCCTGAAAGTTTAAAAAAGATCGGGCAAAAACTACGGACAGACGGACGGACGGACAGAAAAAATATTATCTCAGAATAATTGGTGGAGACGCCAAAGAAATTTTTTAAATCGTCATAACTCATGAACGGATGGTCCGATTTCGACGTTCTTGGGCTTGTTGGGAAGGTCTCGACGAGTAGACTCAGAAAAAACATGTTTCAAGATGAACCGGCCGCGTTCAACACCCGGTAAATGGGAAAAACTGATAATTGTACATAATTTTCAAGTGGCTATTTCTATGGAGGCGGTTGATCGATTCCCAAGTTTGAATGCATTTTCTGGGCCTATGAGCCAGGGACTTTCTAGCGATACTTCATTCATACCAGACAGTGTTTAAAATAGATACGTATTTTTCAAACGGTAGATTTTTCAATATCTATCTATCTAGATGTAAAATGATGACGCATCTATCTGACAAAATAGATAGATTTTTATAATTAATCATTTCTTTTTATGATTTTTGAATTTCGAAACACAACTGATACGAAATATCATACGAAAATTATTATTTACGAAATTCGTCACAAATTGTGACAACTTCATGTCATGAATCAATCACATTCAAGCTATTTATAAAAACATCAGAAAAAAGCCGACAGCATATTTGGAAAAAAAATGTCAAAAATTTACGACGATACCAATAGTAAGAAACTGTTATTGATTTTCTGCTTCTTCTTTGTATCAACATCTAAAAAAATTGGATTTTAATTCGGAACATTTCGATTTTAGTAAAAATCTTTCTCACAACCATCGACGAAGAGGGACGACCAACCGATTCCGATTTGAGCAAAATTAAAGTCACAGTAACTGAGTCATACACAAATCGGTTTCCTGTCGTTCGTCTGAACAGATTATCGAAAAGTACAATTGCGAAATACACACAAAATTTAATTCCGAAATCAACTGTAGCAGAAGAAAATACATGCGCTCTAACAGAAGAAAAAACTATTCAAAAACTTCAGAGAAGAGTGTTTACAAAAACGTTCCGTTTTTACACTTTCGGTTTTTCTTAAACTTTCGAATTTTTATTTTTATTTAAAAATCTTTGAAAAATGAGATAGATATCTAGATATATTCAAATCTAGATAGATTTTTCAGATATATATCTGATCTATATCTATATACAAAATGAAAATTTGTAAAAATCTATATCTATATCTAGATACAAATAACGTATCTATTTTAAACACTGATACTAGATGGCCTCTTAGGAAAAAAGTTCGAAATTGCGTGTATATATAGGCGAGTTCGACTTTCAGCACAGAGGTGCTTTCGTCCCTCGCGCCTGCTGTCGCCGGCTGTGATATATTCATTTTGATTCTACAAAGGAAAAACGACACAATTATTTAGCTAAACATTAAACGAACTCAACAGTTGATTGTTCTGGAATGGAACATAAATGACACTTCGAACGATTTCAAATTGCGCACCAGTATTCACTCAAGTATTTCCGGGTTACAACACTTTGGACGGGACTCCATCGTTCCGCCGATAGCTCGTAGCCCATGAGATAGTACATTTTTAGTACTATTTTAGTACTTTTAGAAATTGGCCTGCTAAGCTCTTGAGCAGCACTACAAAGTTGCTTCAGACACCATTGCTCTATTTCGATCAGTTGAGGAATTTAAAAAATGCTCAAAAATGTTGTTTGGTAGCCAAATTTGATTTTCAGCCAATAAAGTGGACTGGATGTGGTTTTTTTTAGTTAATGTGTTCTGGAGAGTTGTTTAATTTTTCTCTGGCTATGATTTTGACGAAGAAAGTGAGTAAAAAAATGTATTCCTCGTAAGTTATGGTCGAACAACTGGAAAAATCTACCTTTTTCCGGACATGCAGCCCACTTGCACCCACCAAATGTGATTTTTTGGAAGAGTTTGTTCACAAAACTTGTTTATTGGACCTTTGACTACATATTTGCTCAAGACAGTAACATTTTATTTTTTATTTTTATTATCCACAATAGTAGGAACATGAAAACGAAAACAGTCATGCAACCAAGATGGAAATGCCTGATATTAGTCTATGGCAAACGGTCCAAGATAACCTTTGGTAAACGTTTTCAAGGGACAAAGGCTATGTGAAGCGTTTAATTACGCGTTAATTTGAGACTCTAGGACAGCAAAAGTCGTCGCTCAATTTATACCGGTAGATAAATTGACGAGAAGTTTGACGTCTGTAAAGGCAGATCAATGTTGATTGCAAAGAGCATTGAGTTGACATGGACTATGATTTGAAACGTAACTAGAGCATTTGATGCTTTTTGATAAATAATTCAAATTTGATTTCAACGATAAGAATATTAAGTCGCCAACTCGTGGATGGCTTTAACAAAGAACAAAATGAATTTACAATAAATAAGTGTAAACATCACAGAAAGGTATCATCATTTCAATACATATGGAAGGAATGTACGGAAAATAATTCGTCTCTAAAAATTCACATGCTATCACCAATACTAGATGAGTTATTGACCAAAAACTGATGAAGTCAACTCTGGAAAATCCACTGAATCTCAAAAACTGCCTAGGTCGATAAAATGAAAACCCCTACTAAACTTTCAACACCCAGTTGGGGTTTTACTCAGCTATGGTAGGTCTAACACTTCCACCATACCAAGTCTTGGCCCTTTGACTACTGTTGCACTGTATAATCTGTGTTACCGACGCGATACCTCAATTCAAGTGCAATAATTCGAGCAAAAGTGAATTTGACAGCCGCCGTGTATGAAATGAAATACCGCATGATGAACATTCATTAGCGAAGACACGAGCATACAACACATCACCAGTGAAACAAGAAAACAAATCATCAAATTCAATTCAAATTGCCGGGGAAAAAGCACCCGAATTACCGAAGGAAATCCATTGAATTGAGGAATTGCCGTCGAAGAGCCATCCGCTATTGAATTTTTGCGAGAATTTACCCCAAAGAGTGGCAACTTAAACGTGAGTAATCCGATCGATTGACATAACCACGAAACTGATACATTTTGTATGAATCACAGTGCCGAGCACGAGGGGGCAAAATCACCGCCGTACGTTCACCCACGAGGAGCATTGCAATCACACGAGCACGCATGCCGTGTATCGCTCCGTCGTACGAACGTATGATACAATCGCTTTGAGACACATATGTCACATGTCCTAAGCGAGACGTATGTCACACGCACGGTCACACGTCGTATCCAATACACGCCCATTGAGTGAATTTGAAGGAAAGGCTACTGAGAGCCTAATCGAATGGACTGCGAACCGGTCGATACCGGAGCTGCCGTCGAATAGTTCTTTCTGCCGCGAATCAAAGCGAACCAACACACACAAATCAAAGCGAACCAACGCACACAAATCAAAGCTTTGGTAGAAATAAGTGCCAACGTGAGCTCCAACTGAGCGTGTTACCGTCGAATCGCAGTAAATTGACGACGATTGTGATTGCTCAATCAGACGACGCTTTACACCGCTGATTGAAGCAATTATGCCGACAGCCAAGATATCGGATCGGCCACAACGGATCGGCCACAAAGTATTACTCCGACGAAGAGCATTCCATCGATGATTTAGTTAAGCCAATTTAGTTTGTAGTCGAATCCATCTAAGACCGGCTTGAGCATTGAGTAAAGTAACGTAAAAGTAAACAAGTTTTTATGTGAACCAATTCCGTCGCTCAGCTTTAACCTCATTATTTTAGATTCTTCCAGCCGACAGTTATCGGAACTGTCGTGGGTAAGAAACGGTAAAATTTTCTTTAATTTTATTTTCGAGAAGATTTTCAGTTCAAGTTGCTTGGCAATACGACATGGTTTAATTGTTGAATTACATAAAAAATAGCGAATTCATTACAATATCTGAAATAACTTTCATTCGAATGCGATTCGCTTCACTCAAAATGTCCGAAAAAACCGAAGAGAACAATAAACACAATAGTCAATTAAATAAATGTCACACCGGAATCACAATGTAACACACCGTAATGTATACAATCCAATGCTTTGACGTTTGTCACAATATAAGCGCCACCAAGTCTATGGAAAATGAACTATGCTATACTATATGGGATGATGATGTTGAACGTTTGAACGTTATTCGAGCGTTCAAATTGAATACATTGGACTTATACGAACAAAAGAATCATGGCATAGATGGCGCTTTATTTTATGCATTCCATAAGGTATACTCCTTTAAATAAATTTCGGTCTTTTTGAAATATGAACAAATGTAAACAGAGTTTGACTCAGGCGACAGATATATGCTTTAGCATAGAAAAAATATCCGCATATTTTTTGGTTATATAACGGTACCCAGCTTCATCGAGTATCAGCACGCACACTGAACGTGGTAGTATAGGACGGTTTGTTAACGAAGAAAAAAATTGTTTATAAACAAAATCTACCAGAACTATACAGCGCAAAACCTTAACATAGGACAGCATTGCTGCCGTTTAAATACATTGCGCTGTACAACTCTGGAAGATTTTGTTTATAAACAACTTTTTTTTCTTTGTAAACAAACCGTTCTATAATCTATATTACTACGTTCAGTGTGCGTGCTGATACTCGATGAAGCTGGGTGCCGTTATATAACCGAAAAATATGCGGATATTTTTTCTATGCTAAAGCATATATCTGTCGCCTGAGTCAAACTCTGAATGTAAACCAGACTTCCTTACACTGAACGCAGCGAACTCAGCAATGTAGCGAGCTCTGTAATGTGAGAGCTGTCAAAAAAATTTCTGCAAGTGAATTTGCCAATTTATTAGGACTGGTTCACACTGATTTCTCTGTTTTTCGCTATAATCGTTTGATGTCAAATGGACCGAAATATATTTTAAGGAGTATACATTACGCTGCCCCCCCCACAATTTGTGCTGGGCTGAGACCGGTGCCAATAATTTGTGCTCAATTTGTGCTGACCAATGGTACCATCCGTTTAATTTGTGCTGGCCTGGGAAGCTAGCACAAATTGAAAAATGTGAAAAAATCGATTTTTGGCACTTTTACAGGGGAGCTACCCGAAAATGAGACTTTTTTGTATCGCCACTAAGCTGAGAAATTTGTGCTCAATTTGTGCTGGCAAATGCCATTTACATAATTCAAAAATCAAGCACAAAATGTAATGCACCTCCTCAATATCTTTATTTAGTATGACCTGTTAAAGTTTTTCCAATGTGTTTAATAATTATAATCAGATAGGAATAATTTCAAGTTTTCATTTACTGATTAGATTTAAGTTCAAGTAATACCAAAATTTTGATGTGTGTGTGTGTGTATGTGTGTGTTTGTGTCCCAATGACACAGTTGTTTTAAGTTATCCCTCATTTCAATGCTAAATCAAAGAAAAAATGGCCCCAAAATCAAAACACGCCATTTTTTTCCGGTTAAAACTGAAGATAAAACTTATAATTACTTTTATTTTCAAGCAAATTTCAAATCATATACTTTTGCTAAAAACTATTCTCAACTAACTGTTTATTCGAAACTTTCAACAAATATTGCTTTTTATGTGTAAGAATGAAAGTATTCAAATATTTCACGCTTTTGTTCAAGAAAAAAAGAAGAATTTGAATTGACCGCTTGAAGAGCGTTTCGAAAAAAAATTTATCATTCAAGTATGAAAAAGAATTATTATTGCATTCATTTGAATTTTTTAATATGTGAATGTTTTTCGAAGAAAACAAAGACAAACTAATTGTTGCAAATAAAGTCGTGGCACCGAAATGTGATATTTGGAACGAAATCTCTAAGGAAGTGAAAAATAAATCGAAACCAAAAGCAATATACAATGACGCTTTAAGATGGTGGAAAAATGTTGGAAAAAGTGAAGAAGATTGTAGTGATACTGATGCGGACGGGCGAAAATTTCTCGATTTACGCCAACTTTTCTAACAAAACGAAAGCCCGAGAGGCACAAGAAAAGGTGGCCGAATTGGAAGTAGAGATCAAGAAGATGGAGGCAGAGGCAGAACAACGCCGAAACATTGCCGACCCAGACGACGCCGACCCGTCCACCGACGAAGAAGAAAGCGAAGAAGCTCTTCGTCAACGTACGTTGTTTTTAAGTTTTTTTCTTTATATTTTTTTTTTTTTAAACATAATTAAATAAAATTCAATTTTGATATCAAAACATATCTCTCGAACGAAAAAAAATAATTTTTTTTGTCCTTTGTCACACAAAGGTTTGCGTGATTTTGCCGGCCGTACCACGAACCATAACATTTTATGCATGTTGAACAAGTTTTTGTCGGACTACGATCTAACCGAGTTCTGGGGCCGTGGCATTTGCCAGCACAAATTGAGAAAAAATTTCTCAGCCCAGTGCCGATACAAAAAAAATCGATTATAAGGTACTTCACCTGTAAAGTGCCCAAAATCGAGTTTTTCAAAAAAGTCGACGATTAGTGCTCGGCCCCCAGATGACATTTTTCCAATCTGAAAAAAGCATTTGCCAGCACAAATTGAGCACAAATTTCTCAGCCTAGTGGCGGTACAAAAAAGTCTCATTTTCCTGTAGCTCCCCTGTAAAAGTAACAAAAATCGATTTTTTCACATTTTTCAATTTGTGCTAGCTTCCCAGGCCAGCACAAATTAAACGGATGGTACCATTGGTCAGCACAAATTGAGCACAAATTATTGGCACCGGTCTCAGCCCAGCACAAATTGTGGGGGGGGGGGGGGGCAGCGTAATGTACCTCATTCCATACACATTGTGATTCCGGTCACACGATCTAGAAATTTCATCCAAAATTGTATTTGGTTTTAGTTGCATGCTGTTGGTCAGATTCGCTTTTGTTTATTAATCGATTGTTTGTTTACATCTATTGGCGCCGCATTTGGTTTGCACTGTCTGCTATTGACAAGTGTTCTGTGTGCGAAAATCTTCCGTATGGTTTGACATTTCATTCAGTATGCAAATTGTTGAGCTTGTGTTTTGACGCATCTCATTGATATTCAGCGAATAAAATTGTCTCAACAATGGAGCAAACCGATTTGATGAAAAAGCATTGGATTCCCTAGAAAACACCTCATCAAGTGAAGAAAATGTACAAGAAGTGCGAAATAAAACCGAATTATTGGCCGTGGTTTTCGAATGTGAATTCAGCGACTGTATGTATAAAACTGATCGTCAAGACAACATGAAAAGACATCAAAAAC
The DNA here is from genome assembly GCF_009176505.1 of Sitodiplosis mosellana. Lineage (NCBI taxonomy): Eukaryota > Metazoa > Arthropoda > Insecta > Diptera > Cecidomyiidae > Sitodiplosis > Sitodiplosis mosellana. Next base: position 1,901 of record NW_022599658.1, on the reverse strand, counting down.
AAACCCATGAAAAAAGTAAAATCACATGTCCAAAATGTGGCACTAACGTGTGTCCGACTTAATTGAAGCGGCATATGCGTTCCGTTTCTTGCTCAAAGACAAGTAGAAAATCGTCATCTGTTCAATCACACACCAAATTTTCAGAGGGGAATGAGTAATCTAGATACAGTGCGAAATAGCGGTTTCAACTGTTTTTGGATGAATTTACACTAATTTTAGGGGAAAATGTGTTATTGCTTATGCGAACGCTCAAGCTACTATTCATATACATGCCAATACATAGACACGCACTGGTCACCAAGTCTGTGCAGTTGTATGTATTGAACGAGTTGCTGTGTGCAAAATTTACAATACATACAACTGCACAGCCTTGGTGACCAGTGCGTGTCCACCGTCCATGTATTGGTACGTATATGAATAGTAGCCACTTGAGCGTTCGCATAGGTAATAACACATTTTCCCCTAAAATTAGTGTAAATTCATCCAAAAACAGTTGAAACCGCTATTTCGCACTGTATCTAGATGACTCATTCCCCTCCTTGGAAATCTTACGTCTGGCTATTAAAACTCATTTATATAATACCTAGCATGTACTTTTTGTACTTTATACTAGCTCAAAAATGTGCAGCAGTCGATTTTAGATGGACACCAAGGACATCAAAATCATTTTTAGCTTCAATATTTTGAAAATTTGATGAAAAACCGAAAAAATGAGAAAAACTGTTCTGATTCTTCAACGTAATTGACCATTTTTTTCTCTAAAAAAATGGAAGCAAACATTAATTTTTATGAACTAGCCCTACAAGAATTTTGCGATACATTGAGGTTTACGTCGACATGTCGCCGTAAAGCAAAACCTTCCCGCCACATTCCGCATTGCGATAGGTTTTTCAATGTACAGGTTTACGCATAATCATTACGCCGACATATCTGCGACATATCGCATTGCGTAAACCTGTAAATTCGAATTGTATCCAACTTCATTACATTGAAAACATAATTTCAAATGGTTTGATTTAAACTTTTCATGTTGCTCATCGTTGCTAATAAGAAAAAAAAACTTATTCAAAATAATTATTAAGTAGAATAATCAGCCATTGCAGCCTTTAAAAATACAACATGCTGAATTCGAATGAAATTGACAACTATTGCGGAAGGTTGGCGATACGTTTGCGTAAACGTTGTCGCAAAATTCTTGTAGGGTAGTTCTCTTATCTAAAAATGCAAGCCGCATAATATTCTAGTTATTACACCGTGCAACGCATGTTTCTGCACATGAGAAATTCCGATTGCTTGTTTTAGAGGACCCAAAACCAAGCACTTTTGCATCATTAGTTTGTTCGAAACCACGTCTAGATTTTTTTTTATCAACACATATAACCCAAATTTCAGGTCAAAATGAGCAAATCACAAACAAGAGCTTCGATTTGATAGGTAAATGCAAATGATTTCTACCTTTTCTGCCTTTGAACATCTAGTATGATCCTTTACAAACATTTTGGGTACTTATAGACCAAATCGACTGATGTTTTCACATATTTCTGGCCGCATATTTGGTTGGTTCGATTTTAACTCTAAAAGAATCGACTTTTTCCAAAAAATCCTTAAATATAGGCTTTTCAGGGATAGTATCTTAGCGCAAAGTTATTTTTTCTCGAAAATATGGGGAGTCTACACAGACAAAAACTCTCAAAATTGACTTTTAGAGGTACCTCCCGAACAAAGTTACGTTTTTCATGCATTTTGCTATGAAAATATCATTTTTTGTTCGGGAGCTACCCCAAAAATACACTATTTGGATGAGTTTCTTAGTAAAAAATTAATTTTTTCGAGAAATATTGGGAATCTTCTCACACAGAATCTCTTAAAAATTATTTTTGGGGTAGCTCCCGAACAAAAAA
>NW_022599657.1:0-6858 GCF_009176505.1 Sitodiplosis mosellana | reverse complement strand
GCATCATTACTTTTTCTGGGTGACGTGCATATAAGAAAGTTATCGATTTTTGAGTGTTTTCCTGGAACCTGAAAAATTACCAAAAAAATTTCTTCCTAAAAACATCATTTTATGTTTGTTTTTTCGATGCGTATTTATTGAAAATGTTTAAAGACGCCAGAAATTACAATAATTTGATCAACTGAACTTATTTTAACTTTTTTTTATGATTTTTTTTCCAGAAAATTTCAAATTTTCGTACTTTTTGATGAAATTTTGTATTTTTTGCCTATTTTGACTACTTTTATCAATCGAAAAAGACTGAAAATGATTAGAAATATTTAAAATGTATTCTATGGACCATAGTCAAGCTAGTTGAAGTGATTTCATATTAAATTTGGTTAGAAATTTGTGTTAATGCAAATCTTAATTTATAAAATAATGTAATTATATCGTTAAAAAATATTGACGTTGGCTTTTGCGCTGATGCTGTTCGGGGTCGGTATCGCGGCAAATCGACCAGCAGTATTCACCCATCATATGCGTGCCATTTTTTCCTTTAAAGCGTTGTTCAATAGTTCCAATATCCGGGTGGAAACGCTCGCCTTGTTCATCGCTACAAGCACCACAATTGTCGGGAAAGAAATCCAAGTGGTTATACATAAAATGTATTTTCAACGACATATGCACTTTCATTTCCTTGAATGCCGTTAACATTTCAGCTACAATTTCCCTGTAGTTGTCTGCCCTTTCGTTGCCCAGGAAACTTCTGCAGACATTGCGAATTCCTTCAAATGCTCGTTTTTCGAGTGGAGACAATTTTTCGAAGAATACAGTGTTATCGAATAGTTGATTGGTGTGTTTCCCGTTGAGACCACCTTCTTTTACTTCTGCAGGGGACAATTGAGTCTTAAAAAAACTCTAACAAATATGGCAGTATGTCAGGATTTAAGCGGTACAAAGCTTTGAGATAATTTTTTATTAATCCCAATTTGATGTGAAGAGGTGGCAATATAACTAACGAAGCGTCAACTAATGCCACATAATCAATGCTATGTTGACCTATAACACGATCTTCTCGGAACTGCCATTGATGATCCGTATAATGAAAATCGTCTTTGCGACCTTCCCACGTACACAGAAAACACTGATGTTTAGAATATCCTCTTCTGATCCCGGCGATAATTGCAACCATTTTGGGGTCGCAGCATACTTTCCATTTGTATGTATCATACTTGATGAGTTCCAACATGAATTTTATAGTGTCGTACTCTTCCTTTTGGAATCTTCCATAGATGATTGGAATGGATGGAAACTCATTTCCAATGTGTAATAAAACGCCTTTAAGACTGGCTTTCGAACCGTCAATGAACAGTCTCCACTGTTCCGCATTATTTGGAATTCCGAAGCATTCAAACAATGAATCGATGTCGTTGCAATATACGATTTTTGATTCCTCGTCCACACTAAAACACGCATCGAATTCAGCAGCATTACCACGTTTACGAGCAGCAGTGACTTTAAAATCTGATGCAACCAAGTTCCATTGCTTCAATCGTGATCCGACAATTTCTGCACTTCTTTGCGACATAAGTGAATCACGTACCAAATCGTTGTAATCCGCTTGTGTTATCAAGTGTGGAGCATTGCATCCCGTTCCTTGTCGGTACGTTCCTTGAGATGGCATATACTCAGATGTTTGACCACCTTCAGTGTAATCGAATTGAACTTGATCTTCACCTTCAACACGTGCTTGTTCTTGTGCGGCGATTTCCATTGGTGAATACGGTAAATCTGCTGTGCGCTTTCTTGCTGGCATAACCGATTCACAATCAGCATACGTAATATTTTCTCGTTGATTGTAATGAAAACCGTGGGCATTTCTTATTGACAAACAGAAATAGCAGGAATCGACATCGTGTTCATCCGTTGAGAACCAAATTGTTGGTCGCACATATTTCATGACTCCTTTTTCGCGATCAATACAAATTGATGTTAAACGACGACAGCAATATTCGCAAACAATGTTTGGTACATACAATACGTTCGGTATGAATGCCACTCTGAAATACTTCTCGAAACCGGAAACCACTGTTTTTGTCATACTGCGAGCATTTGTTTTCGGTGTATATAAGGCACACACATAACAAAACAAATTCCTATTAGGACAATCCATTTTCAGCACTTTTGTTAGGTATAAACTTTTTTCTTGTATTCAAATTAGAATAATTGTTTCTTCTCACACGCTAATATGAAGTGCACTGACATTCATACACAGAGAGAGCTGACAGATCGCCCATCTGTCAGTAGAAATGATTTTACAGTTCTCGGATTCCAGAATATTCCATTGTACGTCTGGAATACGAGATGTTAGCGCCATCTAATTGTGAGCGCTGGCTCTAATAACAACTTAAATCTCAGAAAGTCGAAAGAATACTACATTTCTAATCATTTTCAGTCTTTTTCGATTGATAAAAGTAGTCAAAATAGGCAAAAAATACAACATTTCATCAAAAAGTACGAAAATTTGAAATTTTCTGGAAAAAAAATCATGAAAAAAAGTTAAAATAAGTTCAGTTGATCAAATTATTGTAATTTCTGGCGTCTTTAAACATCACCAATAAATACGCATCGAAAAAACAAACATAAAATGATGTTTTTAGGATGAAATTTTTTTGGTGATTTTTCAGGTTCCAGGAAAACACTCAAACATCGATAACTTTCTTATATGCACGTCACCCAGAAAAAGTAATGATGCAGTTTTGTTTGGTTTTTGGTCCTCTAAAACCGAGGACTTGAAATCTCGATAGGCAAAAAAAAAGTTCAAAAATGTTGCACGGTGTTATCAAATCAAGTGATATAGACCAAGAGCCCACCGTACAAACAACTTTTTTTCTTGTGCACTGCAGAAATTCATAAAATTAACATCTTCCCACAATACTCTAACAGAAATGTACCACTTTTTTCAATGAAATTGGGCGGATCGCTTTATTCGCAGCTTTATTTGCGCTACGCGAAAAAGTATACTTTTTTCGCACCAGTATCGTATTATTTGTATTAAATCTTCATTCGGATCTAACTAACTTATAAATAAAATATCTGCACCGAACATCGAGATAAAGTTTGCACGGCTGGTTGAATTATTGAAGTTTTCAGCCACTTTGTTTGCAAACTTGCATATTTGAGGCACTTGAGCTCTGATTTGTTTGTCCATGAGCTTATCTTTAATCTTTAGGTAGTCTGTGTGCCTTAACCTACGTGCGCTCTCTCCAATTGCGATGTCATTGCGTACATTGGGACAATTTGCGATCCCATTCACGATGTCGTACATGAATACAATAGATGCATTCACTCTCCTACGCTCCAACGATGTCATGTTCAACGCTTCAAGTCGCTTGTTGTAGTCGGTGATACTGTAGCCGTTGGCCGCCGTACGGTACTCTCTTCGGGCGAACTGGGTGAACTTTCTCAACACGCTCTCAATTTTGTCGATATGCACGGTATAAGTTGGTAGCCATACAACATTGCAGTACTCAAGATGAGACTGAACCGAGTTTTGAGCGTTTGAACGTCGGTTATGTCGTAACAAAATCTTTTGATGAATCCCAAGGCTGCTGTAGCTCTCGAGGTGACCGCGTCAATGTGCTTTATAAAGCTAAGCTTTTGGTCAATGATGACGCCGAGATCTTTGTGGTCCAGTACGAGCTTGAAGGTAAAATCACCATATTTGACGGCTTGAGCGGAAAAGTATAATATAGCAATGTATTAAGTATAGAATATATTATACTTTTCCTCTCAAGCCGTCATTTATAATTAGTGTCGATGATGTCCTTCCTTTTTGTGGTGATTGTAAGGACTGCACATTTGTCAAGGTTCAGGTGCAAATTGTTCACGTCGCACCAAACCTTTAGTTTGTCGATGGCTCGCTGAAGCACTTCCGCATCCGCGCTCGAGTTGATGATTTTGGCAATTTTTACATCATCAGCGAACAAGGAAATGAACACGTCGTCCATTTCGTCCACTATGTCGTTGATGAACAACAGGAATAGTGTGGGTCCGAGATGACTACCCTGTGGTACGCCAGATGATACGTTGAATTGGTTAGACTCGCTGCTCCCATACTTAACGAATTGCGTTCTGTTGGACAGGTATGATTCGATCCAAGCAAGAAGATTTTCTGGCAGGTTGAACGATCTGAGTTTCAGAATCAATCTCTTGTGGTTTACTCTGTCAAACGCTTTACTGAAGTCCGTGTAGAGAACGTCCACTTGCGCACCTGAATTTATGCCTCTCTGGGCATAGTAGGTAAATCGACGCTATGCCTTCTTACGTCATCGCCAACTGGTGCAAGAACAAGTACTACAAGCACAACGTACGTCAAATTCAAAAGCTTGTATACAAATATATACATGTGTCAGTTGCTTATTGAGCGGTTTTCTGTTCTCCAGAAATATTTTGAGTTTATTTTTATTAAAAAGCGCGAATATTTTTTTTTTCAATGCAAGAATTTAATCTTGTTATTTTAAAACGTAAAATCAAACATTTTTCTCGCGTTTTTGCGTGTTTTTGTCAACACAAGAGTAACTTAAGAATTGCGAACAAATGTCAGTTCATTTGTTGACGTTCCACGTTCCGATTGTTTCAATGACAACATGAAGTGACATTTGTCGCAGTTATTCATGTTGATGAAAACACGTGAAAACACAAAAATTTCATTAAATTTCATAAGGGAGATGGTCTAGTTATGAGACGGGTTTTGTTTTAGATTTAAAAAAAATTCTGTGGTTTTCAAAAATAGAAAGTTAGAGTTCTATCATGTAGCTTATGTCCAGACGCAACTTTTTTCCGATGAAAGTTTATTGATTCCAGTTACTCGAAAAAAAATTTGACCAATCTTGTGAGGACTATTTTTTTGGCCCCAAAAAAATTTTGGTCCAGTTATGAGACACCCAGAAAAATTGAATACAAGTGGATAAATATGAAGGAAACTCATCATAAAATGTTCAAATATTATTCTTTATTTATTATAAAGGCCTTAAATGGCTAATATAAAGAAAATTGGGCCTTTAATGGCCTTACATGACAAGGAAATAACAATTTTCATTCATCATCATCATCGAAATCCTCATCTTCTTCTTGTTCCATGTCACTGTCGCAGTGTTTGCAAGTAAAGAAGCTTGCACGCATGTCAGCGCATTTCAAGTGAACTGGCCGCGTGCATACGTTGCATTGGATGGAATTTTCAGCAGTCAATTTGTTTGGTAACAGCGTCAAACAAATGATGCAGAAGTCCGTGTCTTCATCGGACGGTGGTGATTTTTCAGTTCTACGACGCTTGGGCGGTGGTGTTGCTTTTGATGTTGCTCTCTTCGGTGCTGCTTTCTTAGGGGTTGGCTTCTTTGGCGTTGCTTTCTTTGCTGCCTTTTCCGCTTTCGCTGCTGCTTTTTGCGCTTTCGCAAGTGCCTTTTGCTTCAAAACGGACATGGTTTCCGGAGAAGTCAATTCAGCACTTTCCATCGGTTTTCGTCCACGATTCGACTTTGGTTTTGGAGTTTTGCCTTGTAGAGGGCCAACCGCATCCAAAACCGACGAAGTGTTGCTTGCAAGAGACATTAGTGACACCGAGCTGGATAGTTCAGAGGGCTGTCACTGTTGCAATATCATCAAAATTGTCTGCAACTTTCTTCACGTAGCGCTGTAAGGTGCTCTTATCTATTCCATGTTCTTGGGCAGTCCTTCGAATACCTTTCTTCTCCACTATACATAATTTAATGGCTTGCAACAGCGCATCAAAATTTTCGACCACCTTATTTCGACTAGGCGTAGCCTTTTTTGGAGGAGACATGGCTGAAAATCCGAGAAAATTAGTTAAAATACAATTGTAATTGCATATAAATGCGTTTTGACAACAAAAACGACGAAATATGACGTTTCTATATGCTTTCAGTGCAAAATCTAGAGTGTCTCATAACTGGGCAACACGGTGTCTCATAACCGGATCGAGACGCCATTTTGAACATTACTCACAAAAAAATTTCCACAACCCATAATCGAACAATCCGAACTAGAATCACAAAATATAATCAAAATACAACATTTTAATGCATTACACTCACCTTTTTAACTTGATTTTCACAAAAAATTGGCACTATGAAAAATATTCCAAATCCTTTTTTCACACGATTTTCAACACGATGTTTGGTGCGTATACAAGCAATGCGTCTATTCACTTCGGTGTTCGCCTAAAAACTGGCGGACATCAAATAAAGAACATTGACAGCTCTCATACCAACATTTCCATAGCGTACGACAGAAATAATTGACTGTCTCATAACTGGCGCTGTCTCATAACTAGACCATCTCCCTTATATACCGGGTCTAGAATATTAGAATAATTTTTTTTTATTAAAACATGTTTTTTTGAGTTTTTCTCTTCAAGTGATTGCTATATTTATACAAACGTGGTATTTCATTGTGTGGTTTGTGTTTGTTTTGGTTTGTTTATTGGTTGATTCATGTTGACACAATGATTCTAATAGTGATATGCTGTGCAATTGAGGCTTGAAATATTTTTTTTTCTCCTTTGGAAAAAATATCAATGGAATAAGCGAGATATCAGTTAAATGCAAGCAGATTTTTATGTTTTTATGTGAAAGAACTACTATTCAAAACAGTCAATAACAGTAAACCCAACGTTTAAGCTTTTAATACTATTGGTATACAACGGTTCTATTACATGTTCTTGCACCAGTTGGCGCTTCTGGGCTCATTTATATGAGAACTGTCAAGAAGGCGCAGTGTCGAGGTAAATTCGGTGAGATTAGATGCAGTGGATCTGGACTTCATGAAGCCGTGTTGCTTTTTGGTGATTTTGTCCTG
>NW_022599656.1:0-4719 GCF_009176505.1 Sitodiplosis mosellana | reverse complement strand
AAAAAAAAAACAAACCATTAGAAGTAAAAACTAGAGTAATCATTTGATTCGTGACAAAAAATGAAACACAATCCATATATTCAAAGTTGTATATGGATATATTTATTTGTATATATTTGTTGAAAATATTCCGTTACAATTGTAATGCCGGTAAATCTGTATGTAGAAACGCTGGAGGTCATAACTATTAAACTAGCTGATGTTCGACCAAAACCATGGCCCATTCTGAACTCAGGGCGGCCTCAACTATCGCCTGGCACTTGAACATCCCATGTTCCCATTTTAAAAAAAACACGCGTCGGACTGTGTTATTGATAGAGAAAGTAAACGTTAATTAATGGTTTTTTTCAACCCCAAACACGCAGTAACTCGAAATTTCGAAATCAACGAAGCGAAACATTCAACACATTTTACTATGACAGCGACACTACTTTTCGAACTATGATTGGTTCAGCATGCTCGATTCGATTATGTCATTCTAACAGCAGACTTCTAAGCATTGACACGACATACGACTTAAAATTGATTTTCATTTGATAATTTAGCTATTCTTACCAACTCTGGCAGAGTGGTTCCATTGAAGTTAAAGTATTTTTTCCCCTCATAAATCTTTTTCCAGTGACTGCCAAACGACATCAAAAGGTAAATTGAATGAATATTTAGTTTTTTTTCTTCTGTTTTTTACTGATTGAAGTTGGGCTATGATTGAGTGAGACTATGAATGTACACTAACAAAGCAATTTATTACAGCATTGGATTCGTTGTTCAACACAATCAATACAATGGATGGTCAACGCAGACAGCCTCCCGACAAAAGCGAATCGAATGAAGTTCCATTCAATCATGTTGATTCGATTCTGACTAAAAGTGAGATCAAACCAGAGCCCATCGTGAAAGAAGAGCCCTTCGATGCTGATGATAATGTCATGTTGGTTTCATTGCCACATTCAGTCGTTGGTCCATTCATCAATGTGGCTGACATCAAATTGGAGGTCAACGCGGAAAAAGTGAAGGAAAAATCCAACAAATTGATCGAAAAGAGACTTGAACAAAGTGGAAGTGTCCAGAAAGGTGCGTCGAGGAAATTCAATGGCAGCAAGAAACTGCCTTACCAAAGCCGGAAAGAAACAACACAAATGTTCATCGTGCGCGTATGTGTCCACATATAAGTCCTATTTGACGATACACTTTCGCAAGCACACTGGTGAAAAGCCGTTCGCGTGCACACATTGTACAAAACGATTTGCAGGAAAGACAGATCTACAGCGGCACATGCGAACACACGTCGCCGAGTTCTTGTTTAGTTGCTCGAATTGTTTGAAAGGATTTTCTTATAGCAGTGAAAAATTGTAACACGAAGCCGCCTGCGACGTACGTCGTTACGAGTGTCATTTGTGCAAAGAATATTTTACTTTGTTTAAACAAAATTTGAAATCACATATGCGAGTGCACACTGGCGAAAAGTCTTTCGAATGCCATCAATGTTTGAAGAAGTTCACGCAGTTGGGTAACTTAAAGAAGCATACGAAAACTCACACTAATCCTCGTCCACCGAGATTTAAGTGTTCGATCTGCTATAGAAGCTTTTCGCAGCAGACGGAAAAAGGGAAACATGAAGAGAATTGCAAGAGACGTCGTTATGAATGCTATCTATGTAAGAGCTTCAACAGCCCTTTTGAATCTCTTTCGAAGATTCACATGAAAATCCATAGTGTTTACAAGCCATACCGATGCGAACTTTGTTCGAAAAGTTTCTCACGTAAAGTAAATCTCAATCGTCACAAGAAAAACCACAATTTATAGTAAAATTTCTTTTTTTCGAACACTTTTGACAGAGATAACTAAAAACAATTAATTCATACAGATTATATTTCGACTAATTTTGAACAAAATGAATCCAATCCATGGTATGTCTAATAAAAAGGAATAAATTGGAAGAAAAAATGTGCAAGCGATGTCGTTTTATTTCAAATCTTCCACTTTTAATCTTTCAGCGTACCATTATTGAAGAAAGAGCTACAATAACAAAAATCGAATGGGATTTCATTAAAATAACGAAGCGTTTCTCTCAATTATCCAGTTTTATTCAAATAAGTTTTTGAAGAAAAACAAAATGATTTGTGATATCGATGCAAAATGGGAAAAACAACCAAATGATTGGTTTAATGAAGTAGGAATTGAAAGCAAACATTGAAATATTAATAGAATGTAGTAAAAAACTGAGCTCATTTATTTAATGAGTGAGCCGCATCGATATTTATTTACTGAGTGACCGCATGTCTCTTCCGCATGCATTCTTTCTTAGAATACAGACACGAACACAATGAAACATTGTGTTTGTATTCGTAGTCTTACGACGGAATGACGAAGTGTATGCTATACCGTTCGTTCGTTCACTCGTTTGTATGGAGTTGCGCACGCTTCTCTTTCGCTTCTCATTCGCATGCGGAAGAGACATGCGGTCACTCAGTAAATAAATATCGATGCGGCTCACTCATTAAATAAATGAGCTCAGTTTTTTACTACATTCTATTAATATTTCAATGTTTGATTGAAAGTGAAGAAAATCTGGAAAAAATTCAACTAGATCCAAGTATATGTTTCATTCTTAATGTTAATACATAATATTCTCTCGATAAAGTCAAATAAGATATCGAAATTCGAACTTTTGGGGATATCTCTTTCATTAGTGATGCCCAAAATCATGAGTCCATTCGCATGAGTCGATCCGTTTCAATTCGATCAAATCGTAGTTGGTTTCGTGTGTTGTCCATTTCGCATCGAGGTATGTCGATTCTTCAACGAAGACTGTCACTTTTCGAGCTCGAGCCAAATGTCCATGTTGTCGATTCCACTTCACCAAATCGATGTTCACTTCGTCTGCAATTGATCGGATGGTAATTGTGTTCAGTTTGAGTGAACGCTCGATGAATGCTTCAATGTCCTTGCATGTTGCATTATCAAGTGAAACTCGTTCTAGATTGACGAGAGTGCTAGCCAAAGCATTACCATCCATGCAGTCAGGCATACACGGAATGCACAGCTCCTTCAAGTTTACGAAACCAGATAAATCACATTCAATGCAAGAACAGAAATACCCGATATGAATCTTCTCTACCGCACTGACTGATTCCAACATATTGATTTGCATTGGCACATGACCGAGGTACACCTCCATTCAATTTGCGTACTTCATTCGTGGCATTCGTTCAAAGAAGTCACGATACATATACGATTCAAACTTTTCGAACATAATGGCCAAGTCGTCCAGTTGCATGATCAAATCATCGATCCAATTCATCTGTATGCATTCACCGCCGGTTGCAAACTTGCGCACATTTGGGTTTCGTTCGAAAAATGTGACAAGCTCGTCCGTTTTATGTATAAATTCATCAAGAAAACCGGTCAATCCAAAATATTCAAGCTTCGGGTATTCGCGAAGCAGCCAGCTGTTGTCGATGCCAATTATCAGTTTCTCTGCGACTGACTCAAAGTGTTCAAAATATTGGTCTAGGCTTGTGCCAGTCGTTGGATCTGGAAAATCAAAAGCTCGCACCACAAGACGTTTAATTTTCGAACATTATTGAAGGAACTCATCATGGAATTCGCCACCAATCGTACATCTGATCAGTTCAACCGTTTCAACTTCGACCAAAATGTGTTACGGAGCGTGATGCATTGCAGTGACTTGAACTCGTTCGACTTCATGAAGTGGAAGTATTGTAAATCGTCCTCACCGAGCGAAATGCTTCGGATGAAGTTGCAGAAACCGTTGATTTGGATGTTGCCCATGAAAATGCCACCATTCTTGCATTCCACATCAGCGTTTGGATATGTGATCCGGAAAAAATATCCAGCGACTTGCCGCAGTCGTTTGCACGTTTGCCCCATGGCATGCAGATCCACCAATGACAACAAGTCGAATATTTCCTCGAAACAGTCCACATCGAGCTTCAAAATATCCGCTTTCAGTTCTTCTTCGGGTGAAACACCATCCAAGTCCATTGGTTGTGGGTCACCTTCGACATTAGACTTGTTTCGTTCGATCTCCAGCTCTTTTACGATATCCATTCTGTGTGGTGGTGGTGTTTGATGTTTTGTGTAGAATTAGTTTCGGTGTACGGTTTTATTTCACGCCAAGCCACAACTCAAACTTTAACTTTATTCTGAGGTTTTTTCAATTTCATCCAAAAACGGTGTATCAAATGAAAAACTGATAGGGGGAATGATTTGCTTAATTGAAAACAATAAATTGAACACTGTTCAATCAAGTATTGTATGTAAATAAATGTTTATAAGCAGTTATTTTAGTGATTATAAATACTAGGGGCTAGGAACAAGTTGTGAGATTCACATAGATTCGCATATATTCATGCGTTCGTGGCTTTATTATTGTTGTTGTACACTCACTGCGCTGCGAATGTCTCGTATACACAATCACACAAATTCACAAATATTCGTACGGATTCGTCTCAAGCGCTTGTGTTCTTACCACCATGTATAAATATATAGTAAGTCTGTTAGTTTATTTTACTGGATAAACTACTCCTCGGCTCTAGGTTTTTCTCCGTCTTAGTTATGGATAAAGAGCTCATAAGTTGTTCTTTCATTCTATGGGTGCCAAATGTATTTAGCGATTTATTAATTAGATTCCATCAAATTTCAACCATCCCTCTCTCAAATCGACAGAATCACAGACTAGATCACAACAGAGTTCAT
>NW_022599655.1:0-3109 GCF_009176505.1 Sitodiplosis mosellana | reverse complement strand
TACAGACACGAAATTCGCAGTATTTTTTCGAAATACCAACAATTTTACAGCAACAATAGAACGTATTTGTATTGCAAAATACTTCCACCTTGCAGATGGTGCCAAACCAAACGTCATTCTAGTCATTTTTCTCATTGGTCGCATAAATGAGGAATACTTCATTTATCCCACTCGATTCGAGTAAGTGTGCGAAACTTCAGGAATTCATTGGAATTTTAATTGAAACTTTTAATGTGAAAGGTCGCCGTGGAATCAAAAAACCTTATTAGGGTGGATGGGAGTGATGGTGTGCACAAAATTTCGTTTATAAATAAATATTCATATTGATTTATGTTTGAAATTTGAAAAGCAAAGTCACTTCAAGGTGTTTTATTAAAAATTTAAATCGTAGATTGAAAAAATCTTTTCCCTAACAAAGTGTACGGAAAAGTAAAATATTCAACATTACCATTGTTGGCAGCATATTGAATCTATTCCAATTGTTCTTCAATATTAATTTGGTTTCCTTTACCGATAAAAAGCGCACACTAATATTCTGAAATTGAGCAATAGTAGAGCGCCTGTGTCAAACAGCGGTCAATTCCATGCGCTGTCAACTTTTCATATTTGTCAATGACATGAAGTTGGCAGCGTATGAATTTGACATTCAGAGCTCTACTGTTGTCTCCTATGAGGCTGTGAGATTGAAAATGGCAATACAGGAATAAACATTCTGAAACGAAACATAAAACAGCAAACACGCAAAAGTGAATCATGAATGTTTGAGCAGCAGCAGTGAACCATGAGTATCGGTATGTACGCGTAAATTCATGATTTGCTTCAACACAGCGCCTATTCAAGATTCACTTTTGAGAAATTTTCTTTCTTAGCGGCACTTCAGTAAATATTTTTGTTACGTTGCGCATTTGTATGTTTTCGTTTCATGAGTCAGTTTCAAAAAAATGTTATTCATTTCCAAACTCACCGTAGTTTTACTTTTAATTCAATCCAAACAAAATAGATTATTTTAAATCTTAGACCTTGATTTGCGTTAAACAAGAGTATGTATTTTGTTAGTTTGGAATACCAATAAACAGGAGTATGTTTTTCTGACTTTGGTTGTTGAATGTTTGTTCGAATTGGTGAACTAATCATTTGTACATTTGGCGACGCCCGATTGAACGAATTGGTTTTTGAAAAAATTGAGTATGCTTGCATAAATGGTTAAAAATATTAAGTTCTCTGGACGAAGAATAACAGGGGTGCATAAGTCTCAGCACGTAAACGAGCTCCACTTATTATACGGCATTTACATGAACGAACAGCATTCGAATGAATGTACATGAGTGAAATGACAACATCACTGAAACCGTAGCGCATGGAAAATAACACAGAAGAAATGCGACAACAAACAAACATTGCAAAATCACAACGCATCAGAGAGAGTGGGAGCATTTGTGCTGTTCGCACAACAGAAAATATTCATAGCACGCTGGTACCGTGTCAGTGGAGACTACCAATACCAACGCAAATTAGAACCATTGATTTGTATTGTTGACATCACTGAGTCCAGTGCCAGTGCGTTATGAATATTAAGCCGCTAAGAAAGAAAATTCTCAAAAGTGAATTTTGAATGAGCGCTGTGTTGAAGCGAATCATGAATTTACGCACACGTACCGATACTCGCGGTTCACTGCTGCTGCTCAAACATTCATGATTCACTTTTGCGTGTTTGCTGTTTTATGTTTCGTTTCAGAATGTTTATTCCTGTATTGCCGTTTTCATTCTCACAGCCTGATTTGAAAGTCGTCTCAATTTTTTTTTTTATTTAATTGAAAATTTGAGTTATAAAAATGAAAAAAAGAAACAAAATACAAAAAAAAAAACATTTTCCAACATTTTTTGTTTGTTGGAACTAATCAAGTTATACAAACATTTTTTTCGGAAAAATTTACCGGTGCAGTCTGTTAGTTTGGTTATGTTTAGCGGTATTGAATGGCATTGATCGACATTTCACATTGTAATTAAATTGGAGTACAATTAGTATTTTGAAGATTCTAATTTTGGCATAAATGCCATTTACACGTCATTCTGTCATACATTGTAATATTCGGTGAGTGCCCCTAAAAAAATATACACACTCATCTAGTGCGTGAGACGCATGGTCACTCATTTAATGAGTGAGACGCATGCGGATGGGATGAAGCAAAGCGAAAGGGAAGCGCGCAACTAGAATATAGAGTCAATGGGTACTACGTGTTTGTGTTTGTGTCCGTATTCTAACGACGGAGTGACGAAATGTATGCGCACTATATCGTTCGTTCGTATGGAGTTGCCCGCTTCTCTTTCGCTTTGCTTCATCTCATCCGCGTGCGTCTCACTCACTAAATGAGTGTGTATATTTTTTTAGTGACATCCACCGAATATTACAATGTATGCATTCTGTCATAATTTAAATGCAATGTAAAATGTCGGAGAATGTCATTCGACACCGCTTAACGTAACCAAACTAACAGGCTGCACCGGTCAATTTTCCCGAGAAAAAAATAGTTTAGATCTCCATGAATGAATCTCTTGCAATTTTTTTATTGTTATAATCGATTTTATTCTCCTAGAACTAATCAAGTTCCACGAACATTTTTTCCCGGCAAAGAAGATTTAAACTGAGTATTCTGTTAAATTTGCGCACCAATACATCCAGTTTCATGTCCATCCATGCTATTCTTCGTTTATATGTATAGAAACTTCTATTAAACGTTCAACATCTATGCTGACTGACATTTGTGTACGCTAATCAATCGACAAACAAACACGCAGAAACACACACCAACAAGCGCATGACGATTGAACATTATTTCTGTTCTTACTCGTTTGCAGGCGATTGCTACATTCATATTGCAGCGTGTGAATGAAATGCAAACAGTCAACGTGCCGTTCTCTCCACTTATCGTAGCGGCACAAACATCTACTGTATTAACACTCATAATGAAGCAAGCGTTTGTCTGTATGCGAAAACAAAGCTGAAGGGGCGATGAAGGCTCTAACGCACGACAAAGTAACTTTGACAAATGATTTATATATGTAATGGTGCGTTAAAAGTGACAGAACACAAATTAGAAGTCTCAGTTTA
>NW_022599654.1:0-6616 GCF_009176505.1 Sitodiplosis mosellana | reverse complement strand
TTTTTCTCGAATCTGTGCCATAGATTTTTTACCACTACGAAGAATTTTTTTCATGGAGACAAAAAGTTGGCTGTGTTGGTACGAAATGCGACAGTGACAGAATTTTTTTATTTTTTATGTGATACGTTTCCAATTGTAAGTATTTCTTTACGTGTGTGTTCATTGGAATTTCAAACTAATTGAGGAGCTGTCTATGATTTTGCATGAGATTCGCTTATAATTTTTTAAGGGAATGCGTAGATTTGTATCAATATCATCGTATCCTACCTATACCTTATTGAGTGATGTAAAGTAAATGTGATGCCGTGTATCCTTGCATCAACTAACACTGTAGCTATTGAACAAAGCAACGCAACCATGGCATGTGAGCCTGAATGTAACGCAAAGGAATGAGTCATGTCGTTTGATCATTCTCATTCTAATTTACATCATGTAAGCGACGGTTGATCTGTGGTCAACTTTGGGTCGACTTCGAAACGGAATGTGTTTTGTGCATGCAGCGAAGATGTGAAATTTTTTAAATTTGAACAGCCACGTGCCATAGTAACACCACTCAACCCTTCAAGAGTGAAAAATATTTACTTTTTAAATTTTTACATTGAATTTGTAGTTTCAAGAAGGTGATGAAAGAATAAATGTAAACATCTGATATTTTCAATGCAAAACATTCGATGTGAAACGCGAAATTAAACACACGTGCACAGGTGAAATTGTAATTCCATCAATTGTTCTGACATTGTTATCTTGAAAAATGTGTGCGATAATATTTTGTGGGCTTTAATTAGAATCGTCATTGCACGTGGATTGAATCATACAGTGTGTTGCCCACCGACGTGGCCGCACTTGAAAGTATATAAGAGGATGCGTTCGATTCGCATTTCCATCAAACAGTTCTTACCAATTGATACGTTCATAGTAAACTTCTAATAGTTCGAAGCTAGAAAAATGCTGAGCCGAAGTTCTTTCACACTGCTGCTCATTGGCTTGATGGTATCCGAGGTGAGTCGACAATTTCAGTCGATTTTTTTTATATTTTTCATGTTTGATACTTTTCGTGGACAATTTGTGATAATTTTTTCTGAAACAGGAAACTAATATTTTATTAAAAACAGTTAATAATACATAATGTATTAATCTCATCCGTTGTTCCCATTCCAAATGTATCACTTTGATTCAATTTCCACAGTTCTTAATCGGGGATGTGAGCGGAGCACCACCCGGGAGGAACGGTAAGATTGAAGTTTCATTTATTTATCCAGTTTAACTCTTAAATTCTATATACAAAGCACCTTGTAACGAAGAAATGGGAACCTCATTTATGCTAAACTTTTCATACATATTTTAGTAAACGAAAAAGACATGTATGGAGAGACAGCTCTGCATAGAGCTGCTTTTGCTGGTAATTTTGGACATTTTTTTTTATAAAAAAGAATGTTTTGCTCAATCCGTTTCATTGATCTATGAATATTTTCCATATTCTTTCAGGCAAAGTGAAGGAAGCTGAAGACCTCACCACTGAAGGAGCCGACCCTAATATTGGAAATAATTTTAATGAGACAGCTCTGCATTATGCTGCTAAGAGAGGTAACGTTGAATACTTATTGTTATTGAATAAAAGATTGACCTGATTTTATCCCATCGATCGGTGTTATTGTTCAGGTCACAAGAGTGTCGCCGAACTTCTCATCCACAAAGGAGCCAATCTTGACAGTGAAACTAATACGAAAGAGACACCTCTTCATTGTGCTGCTGCCCATGGTAATTTTGAATGCTCTTTTCGAGTACTATGCGCATTAGTATTGCTTAGCAGCAAGCATTGAATATGCTTCGGCCAATAGACAAGCATATCGCGATGCAATACAGTTGACATCACACCAGAGCGGAAAATAAGAGAAATTGAGAACTGCCCAAAAAAAATTTTTGGAGAAAAATCGGCATATTGTAAATGTAATGAATGAACAACAAACCAGTGTCTATGAAATGGAGATTAAAATTAAACATTATTGTCCAATCAATTCCATTATTATTTTTCACTTGGTGCATAGACAAACCAATCAGAACGTTTTGTTTACTTTCGTGTGTGTCGTCAGTGCTCTTTTCGTCCGATGCATTCGATTTATTTGCGAGTAGTGCTGCAACGGATGGGTGATTTTTGTCATCATTTTCCTTCAGTTTTTTGGCTTTGGGTGGTGAAATTGTTTTGTATTTTTTTCACTTTGAATTTTAAATTAATACTGATTTTCTACTCAGTGATTGACTGATTTTTCTACATCAAATTACAGAAAATGTGGTTTTGTGGTTATGTGATTATAGAAGTTGAATTTTACAACATATTGAAAAGTTTGACATTCAACGCATTTTTCTTATGTCATACTGTTATTATTATGTATAATGACAACTAGGATCGTCACTAGTAAACTGACACACAATAATTACATAAATTACATTTTTGATTATTTTGAATCCAAAAACCGCGGTTTAAATTTGTTAAAAATGCATGTTTTTGAACTGCCCAAAACCAACATTAGAACTGCCCAAATAGCTTCAGAACTGCCCGCTATTTTACGCCCTGCATCACACACAACTGCCGCGTACACAACTATCGTGCAAACAAACGTCGCATGTGCAGCCATCGCAACCAACTCACACACAAAACCGACTAGCATACATACACGGGTGTCAGAGTTGTGTGTGATGTGTACTAAATGGGAAATTGGTTTAATTTTTTCATTGATCCGTATTATTTAAGGTCACGGAGGTGTCGCTGATGTGCTTCTCAAGAATGGAGCTAACGCCAATATTGGAAATGATTTGAATGCCACAGCTCTTCATTTAGCTGCTGACTATGGTAATGTTGAATACTTGTTTTCATTAACACTATGATTGTTCTTGGGGCACCCAGGGCCCCCAGCGAACTTTAAAGTTGAATAAAAGTACTAAACAGTGTATAAACCAACCGGAGTTAAGTCTCATTGTATAGATTGAACATTTCCCTACACGAATGAAAAAAAAAACATATGCATATGTGTGAGTATGTGTAAAATACAGCCTGCCGCAAAACATGTTACGCTGTTGTTCTTGGGGGACCACAGGGCCCCATGGCTATTTTATATTATAGCTGGACTATGATAAGAGATATCGACTTGGTGTCTATGACGAAGTTGTAGTACTCAAGCTGCTCTACAACTTCGCCATAGACATCAAGTCGTTATCTCTTATCAGTTACGCGAAAAGCCGCGAAAACGTGAAAAACGCGAATTCATAGTTTCTCACTTTTCAAGGAACTGATAAGAGATAACGAGGTGGTGTCTATGGCAAAGTTGTAGCTCTGGTCGAGTACTACAACTTTACTACGACAATAAGTCGTTATCTCTTATCAGTTACGCGAAAAATGATAAGAAAAAAATCGCGTTTTTCACGGTTTTCTGCGGTTTTTCGCGTATTCCGCAAAACTGATAAGAGATAGCGAAATAGTGTCTATGGCAAAGTTGTAGTTCTGGTCAAGTACTACAACTTCACTACAGACACTAAGTCGTTATCTCTTATCAGTTACGCGAAAAAATGATAAGAAAAAATCGCGTTTTTCACGGTTTTCGCGGCATTTCGCGTAACTGATAAGAGATAACGACTTGGAGTCTATAGCGAAGTTGTAGCACTTAAGCTGCTTTACAAGTTTGGTATAGACACCATCTCGTTATCTCTTATCAGTTTCGCGGAATACGCGAGAAACCGCAGAAAACCGTGAAAAACGCGAATGTTTTCTTATCATCTTTTCGCGTAACTGATACGAGATAACGACTTGGGGTCTGTGGCAAATCATAGTACTCGACCAGAGCTACAACTTTACCATAGACACCATCTCTTTATCTCTTATCAGTTCCGTGAAAAATGATAAGAAAAAACGCGTTTTTTTCGCGGTTTTCAGCGGTTTCCCGCGTATTCCGCGAAACTGATAAGAGATAACAAGATGGTTTTCGGCAAAGTTGTAGAGCAGCTTGAGTACTACAACTTCGCCATAGACATCAAGTCGTTATCTCTTATCAGTTACGCGGAAACCGCGAAAACCGTGAATTTTTTC
The DNA here is from genome assembly GCF_009176505.1 of Sitodiplosis mosellana. Taxonomy (NCBI): domain Eukaryota; kingdom Metazoa; phylum Arthropoda; class Insecta; order Diptera; family Cecidomyiidae; genus Sitodiplosis; species Sitodiplosis mosellana. Next base: position 2,538 of record NW_022599654.1, on the reverse strand, counting down.
TTATCATTTTTTCGCATAACTGATAAGAGATAACGACTTGGTGTCTGTGGCAAAGTTGTAGTATTCGACCTGCTCTACATTTCTGTCGGAGAGGCAAGTCTCTTACTTTTTATCAGCTTCACTAAAACGATGTCGGAAAATTTTGCGATTTTCGAGTTTTTTCGCGTTTTTCGCGGAACTGATAAGAGATAAGCAATATTTGTTGCACCAAAATTATAGCAAACTTTGAGTATTACAACTTTGCTTCAGACACTAATTTGTTATCTCTTATCACAGTCCAGATTTCATATGAAATATCTTGGGGGCCCTGGAGTCCCCCAAGAACAGTAATATATTGCAAATATGAAGAACAGTCATAGTGTTAAATAAAAGATTGATTTGATCTTTTCCATCGATCTGAATTATTTTTCAGGTCACAAGAGTGTCGCCGAACTGCTCATCCACAAAGGAGCCAATGTTGATAGTGAAACTAATACGAAAGATACACCTCTTCATTATGCTGCTGCCCATGGTAATTTTGAATACTTTTTTCGAGTACTATGCGCATTAGTATTGCTTAGCAGCAATCATTGAATATGCTTTGGCCAATAGACAAGCATATCGCGATGCAATACAGTTGACATCACACACAACTGCCGCGCATACAACTATCGTGCAAACAAACGTCGCATGTGCAGCCATCGCAACCAACTCACACACAAAACCGACTAGCATACATACACGGGTGTCAGAGTTGTGTGTGATGTCTACTAAAAGGGAAATTGGTTTAATTTTTTCATCGATCTGAATTATTTTTCAGGTCACAAGAGCGTCACTGAAGTTCTCAGCCGTAAGGCAAACGATCTTAATATTAAAAATAATTTTCATCAGACACCTCTTCATTTGGCATCTATGCATGGTAAGGTTGACTTAATCAGATATCCCGTCGATCTCTTTCATTGATCCGTATTATTTTAGGTCACGGAGATGTCGTTGATGTGCTTCTCAAGAATGGAGCTAACGCTGATATTGGAGATGATTCGAATACCACAGCTCTTCATTTAGCTGCATTCAGTGGTAATGTTGAATGCTTGTTCTTATTAAAGAAACGATTGATTTGATCTCTTTCATTGATCCGTAATATTTTAGGTCACGGAGATGTCGTTGATGTGCTTCTCAAGAATGGAGCTAACGCTAATATTAGAGAGTTTTTGAAGCATACACCTCTTCATTATGCTGCTATACATGGTAATGTTGAATAGTTATTTTCACAAAATAAAGAATCGGTTTGATCTTTTTCATCGATCCAAAATATTTCTAAGGTCACGAAAATGTTGCTGAACTTCTCATTAACAAAGTCGCCAATATGGATGTCATGGATAATTTTAATCATACACCTCTTCATTATGCTGCTAGGAATGGTAATGTTGAATAGTTATTTTCACAAAATAAAGAATCGGTTTGATCTTTTTCATCGATCCAAAATATTTCTAAGGTCACAAAAATGTTGCTGAACTTCTCATCAAAAAAGGAGCCAAAGTTGATGTAAGAAATTTTGTGAATCTAACACCTCGTCAGTTAGCTGTTAGCCATGGTACTGCTGACTATATTAAATACCGCTTTGATCTTTTTCATTGATCTGTATTATTTTTCAGGTCACAATAATATTGCAGAACAATTGGAATAGATTTAATATGCTGCCAACAATGGTAATGTTGAATATTTTACTTTTCCGTACACTTTCCGCACGTTAAGGGAATTGAAATGGAAAGATTTTTTCAATCTCAATTAAATTTTAAATAAAACACCTTAAAGTGACTTTGCTTTTTCAAATTTCAAACATAAATCAATATGATTATTTATTTATAAACGAAATTTTGGTTCGGATGCATTTCGACATTTGTCATCCTCAGCGGGTATCAAATTACACTGGACTCAGCTCTCTGTTTGCGATTGTGAGTGAGAGAAAAAAGAAGAAAAGTATACACAGAAAGCAAAACATGTAACAATGTGTTGTGGTGCGAGCGCACGCCAAAAAATTACAACAACTAAAACAACAAAACTCGGTGTGAACACACAAAGGCACAACAAACCTCAAAATGAGACCCATTCGATTTTGATTGGCTTCAAATTTTCTGAAATTTCATTTTTTTGTGAAAAAATGAAATTCTGAAAGTTTCACGTTGATCGCGATTCACATTTGCATAAGTTTGGTTTTTGGCCCTCAATTTTTTCTTGAAATTTCCTTGAAATTTATTTTGTATGGGATGTGTAATCGATTCCGATTGACTTCAAACTCTCAGATTCTTATTTTTTCGCCATAAATCTTAGAAAGTTTAAAGCCATTCGGAATCGATTTACAAGTACCTCCCATACGGAATTGTCGAAATTTCGACTAAAATGACCGATTTTCACTGAAAATATGCATTTTCATACAAAATATAAAAAAAAGCACGAACAACTGTACGGAAAAATCAGAAGATTTGAAGATCTATTTAATTGTCGATGAAATATAATTAAATTATACGCAACAAATATGATTTAACAAAATAATGAGAA
>NW_022599653.1:0-10341 GCF_009176505.1 Sitodiplosis mosellana | reverse complement strand
TGCACACGATGTAAATTCAGCCAAATTTGTAGTTGTAGATTTTCCCTTCACAAATCCATGTTGACTGTTATCAATAATATTCTCCATGTGATAATTAAGGTGTTTGGCAACGATGGAATCAAGCAACTTCGGTATATACTTCTACTACTGCAGGGCTACACCACGATAGTTTTCAACTTTAGCTTTAACACCGGCTTTTTGGGCTAAAACGATTGCTATTTTGCCAAAAATTGCCTCGACTCTGATTGTACGGGCGGCGAGTATTCCAACGCGGACTGTGATCATCGTATTGAGCATGATTTTGCTGATAATTTTGCCAATTATTTCGCCGAGAATCAAATCTCCGATTGTATGGTCGCTGATAATTTCTTCTCGGTTGATTAGTTTGGTGAAAGTGATGGTGTCGTTGGTTTCGTTCAAAATTCGAATTCTTGTTTGATCGACCGTGTAAGTTCTTCCGATTATCATTGTTTACTCGTGACTTCATTCGATCACCTTTTCGTTTCGTGCGATTCAGAACTTTTTTTTTGAAGAGACGAACTCTGTAGTCAGCAGGCCATATCTCAGCGTTCAATAACTCATCTTTCAACTTCTGACTCAGAGTAATAATTTCAAACGATTGATGACGACGTTTCGTTGCCAGTTCCAAAGTCATCAGTTGGTTCACTTTGAATGAATCACGGCTCACAATATCGCATTTTCCAATAATCAAATCAGATATTTCATCCTCCGTCGTATTACTATCGTTGGAAGAAACATAAATACGAAAAAAATCGTCGGGAATAGATGTATTTTTCAAATCTTTCGTTACTTTATCCGGCAAAATCATGCTTCGCAAATCAGACTTCAAAGACTCAATTTTTGCATTTATGATCTGTTCAATACCCGTCAAATTTGGGTCTGCATCCGAAGACATCGCGGCGCTCCATTTTCATTTTCAGCATTTTTTGTACGTAAATCATTTAATTCAGTTTTGATGTTATCCAACTCATTTGATAAACGTAAAATTTCAGTATTTTGAGCAGAGATTTCGGTGGATTTTTCGTTGCTCTTTCTAATCTCTGTCTCCAGTTGGCTTTGAGTGACAGCATTATCGACGAAATGTTTTCTGCATGACATACAAGTGAGTGCAAAAGGCGACGAATGATGGAAAAATCGTTTATACCGCTTCATAACATTGTCCATTTTCTCTTTGTTTACTGAGCCGCTACTGTCAATCAAATCAAATGCACAGAATAATTCACGAGCAAATTCACACTTAGTCATACATTCAATGAAAATAGCGTTTTTACAGAGAAAACATCTCAGGTATTCACCCTGAAATAATAAACCATCACATTTTTTTGTTTTGCAATCATGTCCAGTCTCCATCGTGATGTGTTTTTTCTTCTACCTTGTTTACACTGTTGTATATGCGTTATGTATCGTTGGTTATGTTTATTGTCTTGTGTTATTTTGCAATTAAACTCGAGTTATTCACTAAAACTTCAATGTTCCCGATGGAATTATCATTCAAAATTTCATTTTAGTTGAGTTAATCACAAAAAAAATAATTTAAACAATAAATAATTGTAAATAAAATTTAGAAATTTACGGAGCGGAAAAAAAGTGTTGTTTACTGTTTGACAGTTCAATGTCATATCATCTCTATACTTTGATGATATTTGGCCAGAGATAACATTGTGTATGAAGCAAATTTGCGCGATTTTTCTTCGTTCTTCCAAAGTGATCATTTCTAGAAACAGCAGACGATTGTTGTACTGTGGCAAGATTTTCTCAGTGCAAACAGTAAAAATTGCTTTTGGACTGATTAGATTCTAGCAATTTTCTCATTGTTGTGTGCGTTCCATATTTGCGATCCGTATTCAATAATAGGTAATACGAATGTGAAGAAGAGTTTCTTTATGGTCCATGGGTCGTTGAACTCTCTTCCAAAACGCTTTATCCACGCAAGTCTAGCTTTGGCTTTAGCGGTTATATACTCGATATGTGCGCTAAAGTTCAGTTTTTCATCCAAAATTACTCCAAGGTCCTTTATTATTTTGACTCTGTCAATCAACTTCCCTTCGATAGTGTACTTGAAGTCAAATTTCAGCTCGCCACGGTGATATGATACTTAATTCGTTTTTTAACGTTCAAGTTCATGCGATTACGTTTGAAATAATCAACAACTCTATTTAAGTCATCCTGAAGTGCCAAGCAGTCATCATGTCGCTTTATTTGCATTGAAAAGCGAGTGTCATCGGCAAACGATTGTAATTGGGAGTTCATTAGACAATGTGGCAAATCAATGATAAACAGGACAAACAGTTTCGCTCCAATCGGGTATCCCTGACCTGTTCCCGATGCTACTTCGATGGGATTAGACATGGCTCCACTCAATCTTACAAATTCTGACAAAAAAGCAGCGGCCCCTTTTCTAACCTTCATCCGATGGTTCTTATATACAAATGCACTTTTCTCATACTAAAAATGGTTTGAGGATAAAAACATGTTCATATAAAATATTCAAAATACTCCAGAGAATCAAATGAGACCTTGGGTGGAGCTGCCCTCCACCCCTGTAGCGAAATTATTATTATTATTATTCTGTACCATATAGCGCTTCTTCGCCAGAGGTGGTTTATTTAGTATAAATAAAAATATTCTGGTATATCAACAATATATACAATATTAAATTAAATTCAATTTCTCCAAATTCGGTTTCTCTTAAAATATTCAGCTACTCTCTGTTTTACAGTATTTGTACTTGCATTGAAATCAATTAAATAAGTATCACAACTCGGAATCAAAGTAATATTACATTCATTTGGTAACTTAGGTGGCTTGATAGGAACGAAGTATTTATGAAATTCGTTGTATGTACTCAGCATATAATTTATAGTTTCAAACTTGGCATAGTTATTACGATGCATCGGCTATAGTAGAAAGTCTGAGTCTCTCGTCCAATGTCGCGGTGTTCTAAAATTAATTTTTGCTCAAAATGTATTTCGATGACGTATGACCACCAATCACATTATGGACGAGTGATATTTGGGCTATTTTTCTTCGTTCCTCCAGCGTAATCATTTGTAAGCAGTCGGTATCCATACGGTGGTTTCCTGAATCTTTGTGGCCATTTCATTTTGCGTAGTGGGAGCAATGAAAATTGCTTCTGGATCGATTCAACTCGTGCAGTCTTTTCAGCGGTGTATGGATTCCAAATTTGGGAAGCATATTCCACAATCGGCAATACAAATGTGGAAAACAATTTCTTTATGGTCCATGGATCATCAAATTCATATCTAAACCGTTCAATCCATGCTAAACGTGATTTCGCTTTGGCTGTAATGTACTCAATATATGCGTTAAAATTCAATTTATGGTCAAGTATTACTGGGGCGTGGAAACGAAACTTCAAACGTATACTACGAGCCCAACGTAGTGAACGCAAGTATACTTTGACAGCGGATCTAGTACTACAACCTCAAATTACTTCACTTCATTCCACTGAAATGTCAGTAACACAGTCCGACGCGTGTTTTTTTTTAGTGGGAACATGAGATGTTCAAGTGCCAGGCGATAGTTGAGGCCGCCCTGAGTTCGGAATGGGCCATGGTTTTGGGGGCTCATCAGCTAGTTTTATAATTATGACCTCCAACGTTTCTACGTTTCAGGAGGAACAAATTTCTTGATGAAACTCAGTTTTTACAGCAATACTCGGTAATTATCGGTTTTCTATCTATATGTTCAAGAGGCAATTTGTTCAGACGATTACGAATAAGCGATTCTATGCTCTCGGAGCTACAATTTGTTCGAGAAAATGGGTTTAAATGGGTAAAATTCTTGAAAAATGATGAAAATTCGTCATTTTTCATTATATTGTGAACAAAAACTTCTCCGTACATCGTTTTTCATCACTTATTTGTTTTTTGATTGAATAGTCAGAATCACGCAGATTCATTTCAAGCCATTTGGAATGGTATTATAACGAATAGTGTGTGTGGTTTAGTTGAAACAAAGTATGAGTGTTTCATTGCATTTCTTCTTCTTACTTTGAGATGCAGACACCTTTTCATTTTTAAGGCTATTTGCAATCTGGAACAGGCAAAATTCATCTACACGAGTTCACTGTTTAATAAAAATAAATAAAATACCATACCGTATTCATATCCAGTTAACAAATCCCTGGGAAAATTCAAAAGGAGTTCAATACTCGACATTTTGTCTTTTTTATATTTATTGCCATGAATTTTGTTGTAAAATTTAGAAGTGGGAAATCTTATTGCTATATAATGTTAATCTGACCAATTGTTTTGAAAAAAACCTGTCATGATTCGAATAACTGTTTTTTTAGGAAATACGCACTGAAACTATACACACACGGAAGAAAGGTTTAGATATACGCTACGCCCAATTTTTTTTTCCTTGAAAAAAACCAAAATTTGAGATTTCTCAGACAACATTTATTTTTCGAACCTCCATAATGTATGTAAAAATTTATTTGACCCCAAACATTGTTATTTTTTGATTCGTTGGAGTCTGGTGAGAATTTTATCAGAACACTTCACCAGTGTCAGACCACCTATTTAGTGTGAAAACAAATAAGTAGTCGAAAAACCATGAAAAAATGGTAAATGGTTAAAACACCGAATTTTTTTCACATAAAATATGAGTTGGCGGATAGTTGGGGAATATCGAAAAACTCAAGAATTTGAGGTGGGCCGGGTTTTAAGCCCAAAAATTCGAAAAAAAAAATTCACGTCAAAAAAGAGTCTGCCATTTTTATACTTTGAACCCACTTTTCAGAGCTTGAATGAGCCCGGATGGGGTTGTCGTAGTGGACTTTTTTGAAGCCCCATCGATTATCTATCTAACCATGCATATAGTTTTGAAAGTTTGTACCACACTTTTCTAGTGTAAAAATGTCAAAAAGTGCCATTTTTCATTTTTTTCAATATTTGGGTCACCCTAACTTTTCATCAGGTGGGGAAGTTCACCCTAATTTTTTGGCTTTGCGAGTTTTTGGCCATAAGAAGTTTATACACCAAGTTTGAGCGAAATCGGAGAGGTCACTTGCAATTTTTGTCCCACTTGGTGTGGAATGGTCGTATATAAAATATATGCGTAACAAGTGCTATGTCAATGTTGCTAAATGATTTGTACTAGTTTCAATCAGTTCATTCTAGTACGTTATATACTGGGAGATCAACAGAACATGCTGCGTAGCACCAATGCTAAACGTAAAATCACGCAAAATTGAACATTCATTTATTATTTCATTCAATTTATTTGGATAATTTTTATATAGAAAATGAAGTTCCTAGCAGACATTCCGTATGGCTGCATATTGAGCTGAGCTATTTACAAATAGCTGGCTGTTTGGTACATTTTGGTTTTGTGACTTTCGAACCATGTAAATTCATGTGAGATGATAAATCTATGACACAAATTCATGAAAAGGATGGAAAAAGGTGTCCCAAATTTATCATCTCACATGAATTTGCATTTATCATCTCCATAGGTGTAACGAATAAATAATAAGTAATAAAAGATTTTATTACTTATTCATTTTATGTGATTATTCATTTATTCGTTATTCGTTCTTACTCGATAGGTGTAACGAATAAATAATAAGTAATAAAAGATTTTATTACTTATTCATTTTATGTGATTATTCATTTATTCGTTATTCGTTCTTACTCGCGAATAAGAACGAATAATTATTCATTTATTCATGCAAGAAACGAATAAGAAATGTAATAAAAATTGAATAATATATGAAACGAATAAGAAGTGAATAAGAAACGAATAAGAAGTGAATAAGAAACGAATAAGAAAACGAATGAAAATTGAAAAAGAAGTTGTAAGAAGTAATAACTATTACAACTTATTCACGAATAAATGAATAATTATTCGTTCTTATTCGCGAATAAGAACGAATAACGAATAAATGAATAAATATGACAAAAGTAATAAGTGAATAAAAAAACGAATAATTATTACAAAAATTAACACCTATGCATGGCTCAATAGTCAAAATGTACCAAACAGCCAGCTTTTTGTAAATAGCTCGGCTCGATATGCAGTCACACGGAATGTCTGGTTCCTAGACATGGGTTTTAATGGCCTAGTTTTTTATTTTTATTTTATTAAACACCGCCAAGCTCTGGCTGAATATAATGTGGGTTTTGATTGAGGTTTGGCAGGAAAAGAGTGCAAGACTGTTACATATTTAAAATAATAGACAATTTGTAGCAATAGGTTTCGATAACTATCAGTTCTCGCCTCGTTAAAAACCATGCTCTTTTCGTAAATTATGCGGTAATCACAATAGTAGGAACATGAAAACGAAAACAGTCATGCAACCAAGATGGAAATGCCTGATATTAGTCTATGGCAAACGGTCCAAGATAACCTTTGGTAAACGTTTCCAAGGGACAAAGGCTATGTGAAGCGTTTAATTACGCGTTAATTTGAGACTCTAGGACAGCAAAAGTCGTCGCTCAATTTATACGGTAGATAAATTGACGAGAAGTTTTACGTCTGTAAAGGCAGATCCATGTCGATTGCAGAGTGCATTGAGTTGACATGGACTATGATTTGAAACGTAACTAGAGCATTTGATGCTATTTGATAAATAATTCAAATTTGATTTCAATGATAAAAATATTAAGTCGCCAACTCGTGGATGGCTTTAACAAAGAACAAAATGAATTTACAATAAATAAGTGTAAACATCACAGAAAGGTATCATCATTTCAATACATATGGAAGGAATGTACGGAAAATAATTCGTCAGAATTTTAGAATTGATTTTTGCTGCGTGATTTGTGTGGGCTCATGTTTGTTACAATCAGCGGCATCCCAAAGAAAATGGCACACGGGCAATCTGTGTTGTCCTTGATGGGTTCGTCCGTTTGAGATCATGGGTCGGGTTTAACGGCAACATGAAAATCGTAATTCCATAATTAGTGTGGGTAGTATCTACGTGTTCTCGTAGAGAACATATACAAAAAAATGAGGTTACCTGGATGAAAAATTGACGAGGCGACCAGGTAGTCATTTGAGTTTGCAAAGCGATCCAAAAGTGGTGTCCGCCATTTTGCGAACTGATGATGCAAAATTCGTCTTCGAGGTAGCTGTTGTGAACAATTGTGGCACCATGTTCGCCATTTTACACATTTGAGGAATTGGAGCCTCGCGCACCAACTTCATGTGCTTGTCATTGACCTTGAATTGCTCACTGTGTCTCAACGAACGGCCATTATGGAATGAGACTTGGTCACTAACTGTTGGACAGTTAGCGTTACCGTTGATGATGTCGTAGAAAAATGTCAATGACGCGTTGACACGTCGACGGCGAAGACTAATCATGTTCAAGTCTGACAATCGCTGCTTATACGGTGTGATTGAATATTGGTTATGCACGGATGGGTATTCACGACGAGCGTACATAGTGAATTGGCGTTGCACGGATTCAATTTTGTCGTTGTGGATCTTGTGGAATGGAAGCCATACCATGGCGCAGTAGTCGAGGTGAGATTGAACCAATGCAAAATACAGCGACTTTAGTGTGGTAACGTCGGTGATATCATGGCAGAAGCGTTTGACAAAGCCAAGTGCAGCCGTTGCCTTCGAAGTGACCATGTCGATGTGTTTGGCAAAAGATAGCTTTCTGTCAATTAGAACACCCAAGTTCTGGATCAATATGCTGTGATCAACTCGATCAAAGGCTTTCGTAAAGTCCGTGTACAGGACATCAACTTGAGCTCCAGTGTTTAAGCCACTCTGGGCGTAGTACACAAACTCGGTTAGGTTTGATGCTGTAGATCGTCCTTTCATAAAGCCATGTTGGTTAGGCGAGATGCGATCACGAACAGTTTCAAGCAAATTTACGTTGACGAGGTGCTCGAAGAATTTAGCGATTGTTGGTAATTTTACTATGCACCTGTAGTTTTCAATGTCCGATCTGGCGCCCTTTTTGAATATGGCTGATACACTCGATCGTTTCCATTCGTCGGGAAAAATGCCAGATGAAAGCGATTCATTGAAGATTTTAGTCAACGGACTAGCAAGCGTCAGAGCACACTCCTTCAAAATCAAAGGATGAACACCGTCGGGTCCAACACCTTTCTTTGTATTGACCTTCGTCATTTCAGTCATGACAAAGTCAAGGTCAAGCTGGAAACAAGAGGTGTTCACAGACTGAGGTGACGGTTGATTATTTGTTGTCGTTGATGTGGAGTAATTGCTCCCGAAGAAGTCCGCAAATAGATTTGCTTGCTCTGTTTCGCTGGATGTCTTAGTGTCGCCGAATCTCATGGTTTTTGGTATGTTATCAGTGCTCTTTTTAGAGTTAACATATTGCCAAAACGAAGAAGGATCACTTTTCAAGTTTGATTTCATTTCGTCGACGTACTGATTGTAAAGTTCCGTGTTTTTGGCACTGAATTCCTCGTACAATTCTTCAAATGACTGCTTATCATTGGTCAGCCTCCAGTAATCCCACGCTTTTTTCCTCAAGTTCTTGAGATGCCGAAGTTCTTTGTTTTTCCATGGGCATTTTTGGTTATTTTTGCGGACATACGTTGGAACCGTACATTGAATGGCTTCTGCTAACACGCCGATGACACCTTCTCCGCAAGTGATTTGTTTGCGAATAAGTCATCAAAGTCGACGGCAGCAAAATATTCATTCATGCGCTGATAATCAGGCCGTTTGAAGTTGAAATGCGTATTATTCTGGTTTTCGGAACCACTGTTAATCGGATGCCATTCAAATTCAATCAACAGAGGAGGGTGGTAATGGTCGATTTTTTCCGTCAGTGTCAGTTTAGTAGCATCGGAAATTGTTGTGTTGGCATGGTCGTTTGTGAAAAATAGGTCCAACAATTTGAGGTTCCGATTCTTTATTGAATTTATTTGCTGGAGGCCCAGGCCCATCAGGCCGGTAATGAAATCAGCAGCAAATTGGGAGTGGAAGTTTGAGGGAACAAGCACATTACTTTCCTCATCGTCATTTATCCACTCAACGTTTGTCAAGTTAAAATCACCAACAACTATTACAACATCATCGGCATTTGTGGTGAGTGATTCAATGGCTGAACGATGCAAAGCGTAGATTTCATTGGATGAGTTCGGTGGAATGTATGCATTGTAGATGAAGATGTTGTGTGTTGGTAAGCTCGCTTTAATGCATACGTGCTCAATGTCCACGTTGTCAAATTTTATTTCTTCAGTAGAGAAGATTTCATTGTTGAGCGCAATGAGAACACCTCCACCTCGTCTAAATAATCTGTCTTTGCGGTAGACGTCGTATGTGCTATTGAAGAATTCGGCATTACGGTGGCTATGTTTGAGCCAAGTTTCAGTCAAGATGACTATGTCAAAACCGAAAGCAGCACATTTATGAAAAAATTCATCCTGTTTGTTACCCAAGCTGCGAATGTTTTGATAATAGACACTGATGCGTGTCGCGTCGGGCGTGCGCAGCTTGGGATTTAACGGAATCGTCTGTTGCCTACGCGATGGACGAAATGGTTTTGCTGTTGCCCGGAGTTTGCTGCGCGGTAGTGATTTGGGCGCTGAGCAAACGGATTGAACCGAAGGTTGCTCACACTCAGTGTCGTCGATGCCTGTGTATAGGCGTACATTTGCTGCGAATGTATTCTGGCTCTGTTCTCGTTGCCATGCCGATGCTCCCCGTTTTTTGACTGCCGATTTGCATTAACGCGAGGTTCAGTGAAGGGCAACGGAGGATTTTTTCTGTCAATGAATTCACAGGCAGTAACTGATTTCGGCCATATCGACGGGTTAACAATACGTTCAAAGTATTGACGTGGAAAAGTCAATTTGAACGAGATGAATGTGTAGCTTGAAATGGGCCGGTCACCACGTGTCAATCTTTTGCATCGAATATCATTGACAATATTTGATGTGGAGTGAATTGAGCGCAAATGGTTCAAAATATCATCACAGGTGGTGTCATTAGAGAAGCGTGAGATGTGAACGCTCTTCGTCAGATTTGATGGCAGTGGAACTGACGGAACAATTTTCTTATGTAAATTGCTGACCTGTGGTAACGGTACCGCTTTGGCGTATAAATTGCTGGCTTGAGTGCGTGAGGCATTTTTCATAATCGGTTTACGAGCCGGAGCCTAAACCAAATTGCGCAAATTCATTGTATTCTGCCGAACTGATGGTTTCGAGACGATTTTGTTAGCTGCGTTATCAACGCGCGACATACCTGGATCGTTGGATGATGTGTGGCACGAACGTTTTACCGTTTCATTGATGAGACAACCAATTCTACGCTACCAACAGGGACTTGTTAGATTAGACGTAAAACTTTTCTTCAATA
>NW_022599652.1:0-11789 GCF_009176505.1 Sitodiplosis mosellana | reverse complement strand
ATGAACCTCCTATGCTGCCCATGTAAATTCATGTTTCACTTTTGCATATTCAGAACTCATGATTCATTTTTGCGAATTTATTTTCTTGATGCGTTTCAGAATGTTTATTCCTGTATTGCCATTTTCATTCTCACAGCCTCATATATACAAATAATTATTGATAAAATAAACGTACATATCGAATGCAAGCGGGAGCGAGCAAATTTTTTTTTAGAAATACCATTTTTGGGGCACCAAAAACATTTTTGGGCCCATTTTCGGCTGCGTGTTTTCTTTTTCAGATTATTAAAAAAAAATTCCCATGCTTGTGGTGCCCCCAAGAACGTGGTGCCCGAGGCAACTGCCTCATTTGCCATATGGCTAACTCGGCACTGAGGTTCATGGTTCACTTTTGCGTATTCAGAACTCATGATTCACTTTTGCGAATTTTTTTTTCTTGGTGCCCTTCAGAATGTTTATTCCTGTATCGCCATTTTCATTCTCACAGCCTCATATAACGGAAAAAAATTGCAAGGGGCACCAAAATCATTTTTGCCTCGGGCACCAAATTTGGTTAACTCGGCACTGCTATATATATACACGCTCGAATGTCTGTCCGTTCGGGAACTTATGACCGCCACCCGAAATTGAAAACTTTTATTTTCAATCAACAATATTCGACTTACTCTGTCTGATCAATTTCCGTAATAAATTCAATCTAATCAATAAAAACAAGGAAGAAATCAAAGGAAATGGACAGATGCTTTTTTTGCTTACCCATCAACATGATCTACGTATACCATTGCAAGATATAAATAGAAAAATCAAGATCAGTCGTGGTTGACAAATAATTCGAAGAATGATTCTCGAAGAAGAATTAAATACCTTGTATGTAATCAATGTCCATTTTATCATAATCAGCATCGTTTTTACGGCTCTCCAATTCTGTCCTCAAAATGCATCTCAATTTGTCAAACGTCTTTTTTCTGAATCCATCATCATCTATCTTGTTGTACTCCTCGGCGATCAGCTGGAATTCCTTCAAAGCTTTGATTCGCTTATGCTTCTAACCAGTAGATAGATAGGTAAGTTAAAAACCAAAATAAAATTTTTTCTCTCACAAAACCATAAAAGATGTAATCGGATGACAAATCAAAAGCCTTGCCTTGTCATATATGCTTGGCGATGTCATTATAGTTAGTATTTCGGCCAGATGCCACAGATCCATGGTCGTTTCATTTGTGTCATTGCTAGCAGAATCAAAATCTAACGAGAAAATATTACTTTGAATTGATTTTAAAGAAAACTATCGTTAAAATATCGTTCATTATGCGAATTGCCGAGAATTCTAAAGGACAGATTAATATTGGATTCGATTTCAAGCTTCAGTTTGGTTTAATTACCAAACAAATAAATTTTCGACCTATTGTAATAGCCGACAGCAACATTTTTGGCGTGTACATCATTGTGGGTAAATCCATTTTCGTGCATCCATTCTAAGGCATCCAACTCAGACGTCGGCACGGTTCGAAATTCTAGATGTCGGTCAGACGTTCAAAATGGAAATTTTTTGGGGGGAGGGGGTGTAAGGAAAATGTTTCATAGGTGGGGGTCAAACCAGATTTATGGAAAATGCAAGGGGGTGGGTGGGTTGGTGGGTTATTCTTGGAAGATTTTTGAGAAATTTCGTAACGAACATAATATGACTGCGTTTTTTTCCTGCTTGTTCGACTTCGGCCAAAGGTAAACGTTATCATTGGGTTTGTTTACTTAATGCAATGAGAGAGAGAGACATAGAGAACCGTTATTATAATAATTTAAAATTTTAAGGGGAGGGATTTTGACCATTACAAAAAATTTAGAGGGGGGTTACGACCAGCCAAATTAGAGGGGGGAAATCCAGACGTTACCATCTCCAGGTGGGGGGTAAATCCAGAAATCCCCCCCAGTGCCCACGTCTGATCCAACTATGAAAGACGATTCGGTCGATAATGATGAACAAGGTTGAAGCATTGGACTAAACTCATTTACTCACGATTTGAAGACCAATTTTCATGATAGTTATGGCAGAAAATGGCCGGAATTCATGCCATAAATTGAGCAATGTTCTTCCTAATCGTTCCATCACCACAACAGCTCTAGTTGCATTTGTTGCCGGAAAATAGTGAAAGAATTTTGGCATAAAATCTATGGGAATAAATCCGTTTCTTTTGGGACATTTTCATTTAAATTTTTTGATAAACTTGTTTTTACCATGATTGCCCATCATTTCATATATACTTAGATCTTTCAATAGATTTCCCACAGAGGTGCTTTTTGATTCTTTGAATGCAACACTTTCGGTACAATTTCCTTCCGTTCTTTTACCTTCATTTTGATTTTAAAATACATTCAATTCATTTACAGTGAAAAAGTTAGAAAATAATACCTCCAAAAACTCTTGCGAAACCTCCTACACCAAGAGTTTTGCTTGAATTGTCGTATTCATACGTAATTTCACCATCGTGCAAGCGAATTACTTCGCTAAAAATCTAGAGACGGCAAGAAATCATATTCAAAGATTGAATTTTAATTTAAAAAAAACAAAATCTGTATTTAAAATTACCGTTTGCATTAAAATAAGTATCAATACAATGAATTGGACGATACCACGTACTGAATACATTTCACACAGCCAAACGTTTGTTCAAAATCTGTCCAAATTCTAACAGAGAAATGATAACACCCGTTTGGAAATGCCACACTTTATTTTCTTTGAAAGATATGTCGTAAGTTTCTAACGACCAAATATCAGCGGCTTGAAAAAAGCTCATTGATTCAATAATTTGCAATCAACAAATCGGCGTTGAATCGAAGTAATTCCTGTCATAATCAAGTGTATGATTGTAATGAATCAAATGAAAAAAAAAAAACAAAAAACTTAACAAAGTCAATTCTCATACTGAAAAACGAACACAAAACTCGTGATATCAATTATAAAAAATCCTTTCGAAGCGATTTTAATTCGCCTATTTTGCATTCCGCTAATTAATTTTTACATCGCTCCGGAATAATTTTCTAAAATTGATTTCACGAGTTTTGTGTTTGCTTTCGGCACGAGAATTCCCGAGTGAAAATATTTTGACTGACTAGTAGCTGAGTGAAAGTGATTATTTAAAATAAAATGAACAACTGTAGTTGATTTTAATCATAAATGACTGTTAGTCAATTTCCAATCAAATTGCCCCAAATTAATCGACTGAAAGAATGACTAAACATGATTGTCTCCATACAAATACAAACATACAGCTTCATACAACTTAGTGGATGTTAGTCATTTCATTTACACAGGGGTTGACTTTGTTAACGTTTTTTTTTTTTCATTTGATATCAGTACTGCTACTCTGAAGAAATAAATGTAGGGTTCTGTTAAAATTTTTGATTTTAACACTCTCTTCATGGTTATTTTGAAATTTAATCATATTTTACCGCATTTTATAATGTGCATTAGAGGAAAATGGGACTTTTCCAATGGTGGTGGTAATTAGATAGTGCAATCTCCATCAGAATTTGTGAAATTAGAATGCGAATGTGTTACCCAGAAAATTGCAATTTCCTAATAATAAGACCTCAAAATAGACATACTTCTACATAAAAATGTATTTTTCCAAAGAAAATGCCTTACAAAATTAGTGATATCACATGAAAAACCTCTAGACGAGGTTAAAATGGAAAGACGCTTCTGTGAGTGGATCAAAAATATCGCGTCACGACTTTCACACGGCAAAATGCTTAAAAGCTTTGGAACAAAATTCAAAAGTCATGACGCGATATTTTTCCTTATTGTGAATAAATTTTTACAATAGTGAATCCGAAAAACACTTCTGAACTTCGTACCCAGCAACAATACAGCGTTCTAGCGTCACCCAAAATGATATCAGTCTTTTTGAGTGGTGAATCCACGCACAGAAGCGTCACTCCATTTTAACCTCGTCTAGAGGTTTTTCATCTGATTGTGAATACGATAAATATTAAATCTCAGCAAACAGTTCAATTTTTCGTAATTCAATTGATTTTGTGTTATAATTTGCTAGGCAAAAGTTTTTTTACAACATTCCATCAATTTCGAATCTTTATAATTAATTTTGGTGGCTGGTAATAACAGATTTTGGTGGCTGGTTTCTTTGGCTATGCAGTTCAATGATCCACAACGTTTGTCAGATTGGAATGAGAATCCGCTGTCTTTTGACTATAGCAAGTTGCTATTAGCAACAAGGCACACATTTCCATGATTCCATTTCCAACAGTGACCATTTGTCCGTGTATTAAAAAACTGAAACATAAATTGGATATAACATCGAAAGTCCAAAACGAGACTATACAGGGTGGCTGACATTGAAGCCCTATATTTTCAAAAAGTTAAAACCGTTTTGCACGTTAGTGATTTCCCTAAACGTAGTCTATTTTTTCTAAAATGGAATACGAAAATGTTGGTCATATTTGCATAACTTATAGTTTAGACTTATGTCTCGAAAACGCTGCAAGCAGATAAGTCCAATGGCGTGGTATTTCATAATTGTGAGTGTGGATGTTGCTCAAAAACTGACGGCCAAAACCTTTTTCTTTACGAGCGCCCATATTTTTTCATTCACATGGCCGTATCAAACCTTGTTGAGTTTTAAACGACTCGTAACCTCAATGGTCATCAGATCAGGACTTGTCTGCTTCATTATGGACAAAAATTCATGCACTGAATCGAAACTGTCATGGCACCAGATCACAAAAATAGTGGAAAATAGTTTTTTTTTCGAAATAGTGATGACCTCCATTTTTTTTACGAAGCATAGAAATATTTTTGGCGATCGTAGAAGTGCTAAAATGTTCAAATCCGACTCGTCCAAGATAAATCTCGTCAATTTTTTCATTTTCGAATTAATACAATTGAGAACTATACCCAAACAGACGAAGAAATTTGAAAAAGCTTTACGAACGTGCAAAACGGTTCTGATTTTTTGAAAGTCTAAGACTGCAATTTGGAGCCCAATAAACCCAATCGGAAAGTTGAAGTGGCGTTGAAGAGCCACAAGTATAATCTTTCATTATTGCGTTTGAATATCAAAAGATATCCACTAGAAAAAAAAAGTTATGAAGATTCGTTTTTGTTGCACTTCATTACAGCCACCCTGTATTGTTGGCAAACCTATCTGACACTGAGTATGAAGTGTCATACACTGGAGATTTCGTTTTTCATTTTTCTCAACCAATTGTCACATCAATTTCCTCAAAACAGTTGAGCTCATTGGCCCACATCTGCATCGGTTTTCCATCGTACAGCTCTAAGGGAAATTTTGCGACTGAATCAATTTACGATACAATCGAAAACTTAGCACCCAGTCTGGAGTATACATATGGTTCAATCATGCCAATGGAAACAGCAAAAGAATAATTGTTCTGAATTCATCATATCTTCAATCTTAACATCTCAAGGCCTTTGTTTCACATTCAACGCACTAAACTCACATTAGATCTATAAAAAAGAGTGAGTCAAATGGCATCCGTAATCGACATGACGAAACAATAGAAGAAACACAAAAAGGCAGTCTATTGTGCTCAAACCAATGGGTTTTGTATGAGTTAATTGCTGTGTTTATTGATTTGAAGTATCATCCAAGACACAAACCAAAGTTCATGCTACACTTAGTTCATATGTAGCCACAGGTTTGACGTCTTATACTTGCGATATGCAAAACTCTAACCAATTGAAGAGATCAAGAAAAATTGATGGAACAACTGAACAACGGCCATTCTAAAAAATCTAAAAAATGTGTTAAAAACCAAACATTTCTATGTAGTTGTGATCAAAAAGATTTACTTTGAATAAAAAATTGCAATATTATTGGTCTATGATTGAGTTATTTTCTTTTGAAGGATACTTCACGGCGACTGTCAGCTCTTTTCCTTTTGTAAAATATTTTGGATGTCCAAGTCAATCACGAAGTGGTGTCTTAAATCTAAAACCGCTTCCATTTAATCGAATTGGTTCAAGTGTGTGTTTTTTTTTAAATAACTCCGCCCAGGTATCGGTAAATGGGGGTGTTTTTGCGGTATGAAAATATTATGTGATTCCAACTTGGAATTTCCAAGCATGGCAAAGAGAAAGGGAGACAATTTTCAGGTGATCAGTATTGTATTTATGATTCTTTATTCAAAAGTAATTCACATTTTTTGACAGAAAATAAATTTCAAAACAATTTGCTACGCCGGAATTAAAGAACATAATCAGGGGTTTCACATAAATGCACCTTTTCCACGGAGAAATTGAGCAGTCTCATTGTGACCTGAAAAATGACAGTTCGATGAATGTCGATTGAATCATCTTCATTTTAAACATAAATAATGAAAATTACCATTCACAGCAGCTTCATGAAGAGGTGTCTTTTGATATATGTTCTTTGCATTAACATCAGCCCCTCTCTCGATGAGAAGCTGAGCGATCTTCTTTTGACCTGGAAAGTAAAAGATCAGTGAATGTCGATTGAATCGTCTTTTTCCAAATATATAAATATTTCAAATTACCACTCCAAGCAGCTTCATGAAGAGGTGTCTTTTGATATATGCTCTTTGCATTAACATCGGCCCCGTTCTTGATGAGAAGTTGGACGACCTCCTCATGACCTGGAAAATGACAGATCAATGAATGTCGATTGAATCATCGTCTTTCCAAATATAAACACTCAAAATTACCATTCCCAGCAGCCCAGTGAAGAGGTGTTTTTCCAGCGCTGTCTTCCGCACGAACATTGGCACCATTCTCGGTGAGAAGTTTAACAATCTCATTGTGACCTGAAAAATGAGAGAACAATGAATGGCGATTGAATGACCTTCTTCCAAACATGAATTTCAAAAATTACCATAATAAGCGGCTTCAAGAAGAGGTGTCTTTTGATATTTGCACGTTGCATTGACATGGGCTCCTTTCTCAATGAGAAGTTGAGCAGTCTCCTTTTTATCTAGAAAATGACAGATCAATAAATGTCGATTAAATCGTTTTCTCTTCAAGTAAAAATATTCAAAATTACCATTCAAAGCAGCGAAGTGAAGCGGTGTCCTATCATAACCATTTTCTTTTACATGAAGATCGGCACCATTTTCGATGAGAAGTTGAGCGGTCTCCGTTTGACCTGGAAAGTAGAGGAGGAATGAAATAGACTGAATCATCATATTCCAAACATAAACGTTCGAAATTACCATTCCAAGCAGCCCGGTGAAGAGGTGTCTCTCCATTGTTGGCTTTTGCATCAACATCGGCTCCTTTCTTGATGAGAAGTTGGACGACTTCCATGTGACCTAGAAAATGACAGATCAATGAATGTCGATTGAATCATCTTCATTCCAAACTTGAATATTCAAAATTACCATTCTGAGCAGCCCAGTGAAGAGGTGTATTTCCATCGTTGTCTTTTGCACGAACATCGACACCATTCTCGGTGAGAAGTTGGACTATATCCTTTTGACCTGTAAAGTAAAAGATCAATGAAATAGAGTGAATCATCGCCATTTCAAACATAAATATTCAAAATATACCCTCCATAGCAGCTATATGAAGAAGTGTCTTTCCATCGTTACTTTTTGCATAAGCATCGTTTAGAAGTTGGATGACCTCCTTTTTACCTGGAAAATGACAGATCAATGAATGTCAATTGAATGATCTTTTTTCCAAACATAAATATTCCGAATTACCATTCTCAGCAGCTGTATGAAGAGGTGTGACTCCATTGTTGGCTTTTGCATCAACATCGGCTCCTTTCTTGATGAGAAGTTGGATGACATCCTTGTAACCTGGAAAGTGAAAGATCAATGAATGTAGATTGAATCGTATTCTCTCCAAAAAAAATCCAAATTACCTTTCCAAGCAGCCCAGTGAAGAGGTGTATTTCCATCGTTGTCTTTTACATGGACATTGGCACCATTCTCAATGAGAAGTTTAACGTCAGCAATGCGATCTGGATAACCGGGTGAAATAGTTTAATGATTATTACGTTCAAAAACAGTTTCTACGCGAATGGTTCTTTGTAAATCTTCATACCTTCTTCAATCGCTTCTCTAAGACGTCCATCTAATGTTTCATTGGTGAGTCTGGATTAAAATAAAGTTCAATTGCAATAAATGTGCTCTCTGAAGTGACTTCAGTCAAGTCTGACACTATGAATGATACTTGTGCAGCCATGAGCTGACAAGGAACATCGTTCGAAGTGTTGCGAGTTATACTATATGTATAAGTTATAACTTGTGTATTGCACTTATTTTTGGATTGTTTATTCCCAGAAATAGATACTATTCAATCCAATCGGAATTTTTGTTCCGGAATGTTGAAAATCTGAATTGAAATCTATATATATGAAACTGAATGTTCGTCTGTGTGTCTGTCGCGAGTTATCTCTCCTTTTTTTATTTATGGCTTTATTGTTAAGCTTCCTGCTTGATTTCGCGCAGCCTCACTAAGAATCTTATAAATGCAGTTTCGGTTTTCGAATTGAATTTTTTGAAGTTTGAGGAATTTTTTTTAAATTGTTTTTCGATACAATGTACATCAATCTGGATTGATGGTAATGAAGATTAAATGCATATTATTGCAAAAGAGATTTGATTTCATTTAAAAATAAATAAATTGAAAAAATTCATAATTCGAACAAACCATACATGAGTAAAATTTGTTTTGAATGAAAGAGACTCGAAATGGGGAGAAGACACACGTAGATTGGCTTAATATAGAGTAGCTTGGAGAATTGTGTAAGCTTGAAACACCGATAAAAACGACCAGACACAGAAAGGTGTTAATGGTTTCTAAATGTTTATTGTTGCTATTACGCCACGACAATGTACCCATTTTGAAATAACTAAAATGTATTGCTTTCTTCAATGCAAGAAAGAATTATGCGGTGGAAAAGAAAATAGCTCCGAATTTGAGTGAATAAATAAAATAGATATATGATAATTAAGAGAAAAATTAGAACGTTAAATAAATGGGTGATGATGATGAGTGACTGGAAAATGAAAAGTGTCGAATAAGACGATGAAAGATAAATAGAAAGAACAATTTGGAAAACCAGTAGAGCAAAAGA
The DNA here is from genome assembly GCF_009176505.1 of Sitodiplosis mosellana. Classification (NCBI taxonomy): domain Eukaryota; kingdom Metazoa; phylum Arthropoda; class Insecta; order Diptera; family Cecidomyiidae; genus Sitodiplosis; species Sitodiplosis mosellana. The sequence continues at coordinate 2,709 of NW_022599652.1, read as the reverse complement.
ATAAGAGATCAGGGGAAATGGAGAGAGAGAGCGAGAGAGAGAGAGAGAGAGAGAGAGAGAGAGAGAGAACAGAATCGAGAGAAAAATGATACAGAAAGAACAATAGAGAAACAGAAAAAGAAAATGAAACAGTGAATGATTGGGTAATGAGAAAATAGATCGAAGAACACTGGGTGATGATTGAAGGATGGGGAAATAAGAGAATATTCGAAATATTGATACAAATTTATAAAAAATAATGAATAGGTATTGAATAGATAAATGAATGAGAGGAAATTGCAAATAGTTGATGTCTGAAAGATGAAAAAGCGACGCAGTGACTAGCGCCCGAGCCGAGCGAAGCGAGGCGAGATAGCTAGTGTTTTCATAAAATCAAATATGTCATCATCTCAGCGCATAATCCAAAGAAGTGCAATACACAAGCTTTAACTTATTCAGATAGCTAGCAACACTCGGAACAATGTTCCTTGTCGGCTCACGGCCGCCCATATATCATTCTTCTATCTCTATCTAGTATCATTTTTACGCTTGTCACTTACCTCTGTTCTACTCGAGCACCTAAGAAGTGAGAGAAAGAAAAATTCAATCTATTACGTCAGACAAATGCTCACATCCAACTGGATTGCTTGGTCATTAAAAAAAATCTCAGTCGGATTTAATGAAATATTTCAGTACAAAAAGAAGATTGTCCGATGACTCTTGAATGGTGCACCAGCAAGTATAAAAATTGTATTAAAAAGAATTATGGTATTCAGAAAAATTCCTTATTTTACTCTCTGGTTTGACTTCCACTCGAAACAAGATAAAATCATTGTTTTTTCAACTCAACTATTCATATCCTAATATCCTAGCCGAAATTTACATTTCTCGAAATTTGAACAGATATGGAAAAAGCACTCACCTTGTCCATTAATGGATGCTGCAGTGATGAAGTCAAATGCAACCACACCAATTAAAAATAATGTAAGTCTTGTCATTGCAGCCGATTTCCTTTCTTGATCTACCAAAAAAATAAGAGATTGAAGTCATGAAACCATTTGATATATTGTTTCCGATTTTCAAATAAAACGCTTATTCTTCAGAGGATTTTTTCGTTTCGTCGAAGCATTTCTGAGGCAGAATAGAGATGCCTGAAGTTCTATTTGATCGAATGTTAAGTCATTCAATAGCAATCAACTCAATTATTTTGACGGATTTTTTTAGACAATCTTTTTGAGTTTTCGTCCAATTTGTTTAACCCTTTGATGCACAATTTTTTGTTTTTGAATCATTTTGATACATGTTTTGTGACACGATAAATAGAGAAAGACCTCATACTTAGATTTTCGGAAAATTGCGTATTTATCGAGAAAATCGGAAAAGAGTCAAAAGTGTCAAATCACTATAAAAGCTTGAAAAAATTAAATTTCATAAAACTAATGATGCAGAAAGTTAAATTGATGTGTTTTGGTCCTACGAGTCCTAGTTTGACAATTGAAAAGAATGTACAAACCCACAAGATAAGAGGAGAAAAAATGTGGAATTCTGCTATAATTTCGCATTTTTTTTACAGCAGTACATGAACAGAAAAAACTTTCCATTCAGCCAGCCAATAGTAGCCTGTAAAGTATCAAATGGAAGCTAGTTCAATTCCCTACATTTGTTTCCAAACAAGAATGTAAAAATATTCAGTGGTTTCATAGCTATAGCGTCTGGCGTATCTGGTTACTTTAGGAACCGAAATGTGATAAAGGGTTAATAAATGAATGAAAAAAAAATATTGGTGCAGAATTGTATAAAAAAAAGCGGTTCAAACGCTTTGTATTGTTATTTGATGCGAATTTGCTTGAAGGATTCTCTAAAAAATGTCTCTCTGTCTGATATTTTTTCTAGCATAAAATGATCATGTTCTATACTCTTATGCTTACTTTTAGAAAAATCAACACTAAATCAATAACGACGCTTTGCATGAGTAATTGAGGATAGACTACGCGTTTTACTTGATTCACATTGATTCACAATTCACAAATAACGATCTAATGAAAATAATTACTTAAAAATATGAATAATAATAAAAAATACTTACGATTTGTTTTTAATTCGGAATTTTCGATGTAATAGAACTAATGATGTTTGTTTTAAAATTTGAATAATCTCAGTTTTTTATGTATTATTAGCAACCAAATAATTAAAAGAAGAATAAAATGAACAGAATAATCGAAAACAAAGCACTGATCGAAAAAGAGAAGCACAAATATTCAAATATTTATAATTATTTCGTACAAAATGTTGGCACTTCTTAGAGAAGCAAAAATTATCCGTCGACTGCAATCAACTTTGATTCCATACTGCACCAGTTCAGATTATCTGTCATCTATTTATACCGATTCTGATTATGTGCAAAAATTGCACATTCTCTTGTGTTTTTGAGTGCATAACAATATCAGCCCATTGGACTCAAATATATTTATCAATTGAGATAAGCATGCTGCCAACGTGGAACTACCGAAAAAATAATAACACAATACATTTTCGAAATCCTGCTGGATCCAGTCGTCACTGTGTATCAATCGTAAACACTTCTAGGAAAATCAGAATAAAATTTTAGTTCGCAGACGTTATCATGTATTTGGACGCATTAATTTCATAACACAGTGCAACATTTTTTCTGTCATCGATGCGAGCATAAGTTTTGAGTATCGCTGCTGAAAGTACTTACCAAAACTAGAA
>NW_022599651.1:0-3822 GCF_009176505.1 Sitodiplosis mosellana | reverse complement strand
GCTAAAAATCCAAATTCTGGTACATTTTTGGCATTTTACGACTTTTTCCTTGCCTTTATTGTATGTTTCAATATATTTTTTGCTTTGGGATCAAAGAATCTGACACATATAATATGAAAAAACAGTACTGAAATGATTTTATAACGATTTTTTGTCATTTTTTATGAAAAATATGTAATTTCTCTCAAAATTTCGATAATTTTGTATGGGAGGTACCCGTAAATCGCTTTTGATTGGCTTCAAACTTCCTGGGATTTCATTTTTTGGCGAAAAAATAAGATTCTGAAAGTTTCATGCTGATCGCACTTGCACAAGTTTGATTTTGGCTCATAACTTTATTTGAAATTTCCTTGAACCTTCAGTTTGATCATAACAGTTCAATGTGAATTCCCACTAAACCAACAAACATATTTAGACCACATAGCACTTAAATTCTTTGTATGCATAACATGCGTTGATATCATACCTCTATCCGAAGTTACAGTATTTTTTGTGAGAAGTTTCGCTCAATTTGACCACTTTTTGACATTTTGATGGGCTCAAAACGACTTATATCGATTGGAATTGTTGAGTACCTTCCTTGAATCTCATAGAAGGGGAATATACAAAGAATTTAAGTGCTATGTGGTAGCACTTCGAACTTGATTTTTCGTTCAACATCAACCGACTGAAATGATACCTAGCGGCCCTTTAACTTTTATCCCAAAATCCGCATTAGCCTTTGAATAACACCTTTTTGATGACAAACTTCAACTTTTCTTCATTTTGGCGCAGAAGTTGATCAAAGTGTTAGAATTGATCGTTCTTAATAATAACCAATCGGCATATACCGATTATTGACAGCAGAACCACCAAAATTTGACCCATGTTACAAAAAAGTCCTTTTTTGCGAAAAAAAAATGGATCAGCGGCATTTCACAGAACACATCAAATATTTCTAAGGAGGACTTCGGATGGATCGGCTCGATCAACCTGCGTACTCTCTAGACCTTGCTCATTCTGACTACCATTGGTTTCAGACGATTCAATATCACTTAGGTGGAGAACGGTTCATCTGTTAATTGCCTGAAATATAGGCAAAGGATGTCGCTTCCGATGGACTATACTCTCATTAGTTTATACTTTCATTTTATTATTGAAATAAATGTATCTTTACATAAAAAAATCCCTCAAAACTTTTGCATACACCCAATATATGTTTTAATAGTTGAACATTGGAAAATCTGTCTTGCTTTTACTTTGTGCATTAAAAAATCTGTAATTTTGTGATATTGGGATGTATTCACATGTGAACTTGATATGTGATTCTAATAATCAAGAATATTATTATTATGAGTGCCTAAAGTGAATAAAATTTAGCATGAACAATTTGATGATCGTGAACATCAATATTGGTGACACGGCACGCCCATGATTTTGATTTAAAATCCAAAACCTCGAACCCGGATAAATAGAAATAAAAATCCATTCCATTTTATTTACATATCCCAAGCAAAAATTCACACTGAATCGACGTTGCGTTAACACATATCTGACACTGTTCTCACACGGTTTTGAACGTCAAACCGTGTGGCTATAGAATAGTAGAGTGTGAAGTCGTTTGACACCATTTTTGATGTCAAATAACCGTGTGGATGCAGTTTATGTTTGTATTGGACAGTGTGGAAGTCCGCCACACTGTTTTACATTTAAAACCATGTCGCCGAAGTGTTTGACCGTTGCGTTATCATGGCGAATTTTGAAACCATTTTTGGTGTCGACTCTTGATACCCGAACAAACTTACACTGCATCCACACGGTTATTTGAAATCAAAAATGATGTCAAACGGCTTCACACTCTATTATACTATAGCCACATGGTTTGACGTTCAAAACCGTGTGGGAACAGTGTCAGATATGCGTTAACGCAACGTCAATTGATTGTAAATTTTTGCTTGGGTATGTTTGGTTTTTAATATGATTTCGCAGTATTTCCAATATGTCGTAATCATTATGAAATATTGCGAAATCATATGACAACAACAAAAAAATATTTTATTATCCATTTTATTTCATTTTTTTATTGTTTTAGCATTAATACAAATATAAACGTGTCGAATCGGTTTTGACGCGAAAAAATATGAATTCAATTAAATTTTAAAGAACGAGGAGAACGGTTGCATTTTTGACAACTTTGACATTTTGATGTACACACACATATAAAAACGTATGGCGGATTGGAAAACGTCAGCAATGAACTAAACTATCACTTGGTGTAGCAAGTTCATTGTATGTGTGAACGGGTGGCAATATTCGATGACTTCAAAATCATATGAAAAACCACACAAGTGTTGACAGTGCAAACTCACGATTTTTCGAAATATTTCTTTGAAAAACAAATCGTGGATGAAGCCTAGGCTTTGCAGAGCCCGAATATCAACAATAAAAGAAAATAAATGAATATAATTCCCAAACAAATAATGTATATAAAATGTATGGCGTTTCCAATCTCACCACTGTTCACCACAATCAGTCAAAGCATTAATGTGAATCAATCAGTCAAAGCATGACAAAGTGACTTTGACAGCACACGCATATGAATTGTTGTCATGTTTACAGTCGGAAACGTCAATGCAAAATCTCCAGTATCCAGTTTCACTCTACTTTTGCAACTATCTACCAACGCGGTGTAGAATTGTTCCAAATATGCTTAAATATGATTCTACGGGTGGACGAATTGCGATTATGTGAACAATTGATCATTGGCGATTAACCGGGTGAAGTTGATCTTAATTAATCTCCGTTAATCATTTTAATTAAGTGATTATTTGATCGATTAATTGTCAACAAACGACAAAATATTGAAGAAAAATAATTAATTGGTCAAGTTAATAAAAATTCGGTGTGATTAACTGGATTTTATGTAAATTCAAGATTTGTTTGACGAAATGATTGAGTGGGCTCGGTTAATCCGAAAATTTCGGTGATTTCATTTTGTCCCAATGATTATCTGATTAATTGTCACGTTAATCACAACGATTTTTCGAAAAATGATTATGTTATCTTGATCCGCCCACGCGTATATGATTCTAACTGCATGCCTTCAAAAGAGTTATCATGTTTACTCTGCTGCCAGTAGTCATGAAATTCAAGCGAGTTATGTTTTTAAAAAAATGGATAAAATCATTTTTTTCCCGACATTTTGCTCAAAAGCAAACTAATTTGGAATAATTTTTTGTACAATTTGTGAATGAAAGAACCATCTCCATTTAAGAAGTTATTCTACACAATTTTTTCACACACCGTCTCCACTCGCATTTAGTTTCCATTACGATGGAGCTCTTTTTCAAAATATTTGACCGTTTTTGGCTGTATTATTTTCGAGTGAAGATGGGAAGATTCTTTGATGAAATTTTAGTTTCAATTTTGCTAAAGACACCTCTTGCTATCACCAAAAATGGACGAGTACGGAACACATCTATAATTTTTTGTTCAAAATTGGTTGAATGATTCGAGAGCTGATTCGTGAAAATGAGTTGATTTTTATGGAGATAATAAATTCACATTGATCCCCTGGTAAATTGTCATAGAGAAACGAGTCCGTGAAAACGAATTTGTGAGTCCGGTCCGTCGGTCCGTGAATTTGGTCCGTCGGTCCGTGAGTCCGGTCCGTCGGTCCGTGATTTTGGTCCGTCGGTCCGTGATTCCGGTCCGTCGGTCCGTGATTCCGGTCCGTCGGTCCGTGATTCCGGTCCGTCGGTCCGTGAGTCCGGTCCGTCGGTCCGTGAGTCCGGTCCGTCGGTCCGTGAGTCCGGTCCGTCGGTCCGTGAGTCCGGTCCGTCG
>NW_022599650.1:0-8959 GCF_009176505.1 Sitodiplosis mosellana | reverse complement strand
CACAAAATAAATTCTAATGTCTATTTCATATAAATTTCACACCATGAATTTTTTTTTTTCAGTTTGAAACGTGAATTGCATGTTGTCTACAATTATTTCTTTACGTTTGTTTTGGTATGAAGTTAACTTATTATACGTATGTCAAACTCAAATGAGCCAGCTCTCTGTGAGCTGAGCGTTCATCTATTGAGGAGCTGGCTCGCAGGAAGAGCTCTCGGAAATGCTTGATTTCCAGTGATTTTGATTGCAGCGATGACGGGGAATTCGAATGAACACAACCGCAATGAAAACCTTTCAATCACATCGGTGGAAGCTTCTTGGTTGGGTAAGTCAAACCACACTCTCATTTAAAATTGTAAAAACACTTACAGGGATGCTGCCCATCGAATGACCGTACCCATAGCATCATCTAGTCAGTGCAACGCGCAACAAAGTGAAGCGTTAATGAAACATAGTCAGACATCAATGCATTAACGGCATCTATACGTTTTTTAGTAAAGAACAAGTAAATGTTCTCGTTATAAGGTTTACCCAATTGTTGGAAATGGCATTTGTCAGAAATGTCATTCATGATTTGAGTAAGTTTTGAACTTCCGATAGGGATAAAAGCAATGCAAACTGAACGCTGTAATGTTTGGGTCTAGGGGAATTTATGTATTCGCGAATTGACAGGAATTCGCACAATTCGCACGCGTTCTGACTTCAAATTCATTCAAATATTTCACGAATTTTGCGAATTCTTTGCGAATTGGTCAAATTCAAACATTGACAGCTGGCGCCATCTTAGTTGTCATTCGCAGTGACAAAGCAGAGAATGTGAACAATTCGTAAAGAATTCGCAGAGAATGTGCGAATTCGTAACAAAATCGCAATGGAACGATCAAATTCGATAGATTCAACTGACATAAATACCCCTAGGTTTGGGTTTGGTTGACTATACAATGTATAGTATACATACTTATATTGTGCTTCACTCTTTGGGCGAAACATTCTAAAGGCAATGCTTGACACTACTCAATGTTTGACAATGTGAGCGCGAGGTAAACAAACCAGAGATTACTATGGGATATTTTTATTCATATGGGATAAAAATATCGCATAAAAATAACAGATATTTTTCACGCGTTGTGTTCAGCGAAACGCATTAATACACAATAGCGATTCTGCACACACAGAGTCGCTGTTTTTTCGTTATACTCTTCACACTTACGATGAGCTGCGCGGAGTGTGCATGCTCATGTTTCGCGCACTTCTCTCTTTGAACACTCTTCGTGTGTCAACACAATGTCTGTGTGTATCGCTTGTGCCGTTATTTGTAAACGACGTCAATGAGCTGGGTACGAAGAGTGTCGATCGAAAGAAAAGAGCAAAACATATATATGCATGCATCGCGCAGCTCATTGACGTCGTTTACAAACGACGGCACAAGCGATACACACACAGACATTGTGTTGACACACGAAGAGTGTTCAAAGAAAGAAGTCAGCGAAACATGTGCATGTACGCTCCGCGCAGCTCATCGTAAGTGTGACGTGTATAACGAAAAAACAGCGACTCTGTGTGTACAGAATCGCTATTATGTATCAATGCGTTTCGCTGAACAAACACGCGAAAAATATTAGATATTTTTGGACTCTGAACATTGAACGCGTTGAATTAATAAGTGGCGCCACTTATACAGTGACTTGCGTCGTCGATATGCTCGGATATATCCGCTGCATACGAAATGCTGAGATGCTAAACCATCCGGAAACGTATGTTTGGAGGTAAATGCGTCTACATTCGTGCTCAATTTTTGGATGCATTTTAGTTTGAAAACGATGTTATTGTTAGTGTAGTGCTATCCCAATGCGAAAAACCTTGTGCCAATGTGACTGAGACACGTCGATTCACAATGGTACATTAAAAATTTAACAGAAATATTAAATGAAATTCAGATCTTGAAACATATTGTTTTTACTGCGGAGAGAGCCGCTTCACTGTTAATGTTATGAAGAATGCAATCGATAAATTCAAAAGAATCCACTCTAGTTGAAAATAAAATTTATTTATGGATATTACTTTAAATTATTCGAGAATGCATGAAACCAATCTAGGTCAGTTGTATTCGCTAAGACAAATTAAATATTACTGCTTTTATGTGATGTAATAAGTGAGACGTAAAAGAACGTATGTTTTTTTTTCAGTTTTAAATATTTGAAGAGGAAAGTATGTTGGCTAAAATAGTGTAAATAATTAGATTTATCCCGACCGCATTGAACAGGAATTCATAAAACTTAACACGCTCACGTAACCTCACACTATAAATATTCCAACCATGGTTGGACAATTAATGAAATCGTTTGCAATGACAATATTTACAACGCAGTTTTGGAATGCCTTCACTTAGTGCACTACTTTTATATTGTCTTCCCAATTGGCATGGAAGAAGGAGATAGAGAATCCTTCTTTAGTGGCAGCAACCCAGCGCCGCGCGATTTCTGCTCTACCAGTATTTTGTCTGGGATATACCATGACTGGGTTTTCGGGATAAAATCCCCCTACCTCTCTCAAAACATAAATAATACAATTAATCATAATTCTCCTCCTCCCCTCCAACGCACCACAATGCATTGTATTATATATTTTTTTTTTAAATATTCTCTGGTTAACATCTATTAATATACAGTCAGTCAAAAAAGTATTCGGCCACCTTCAAAAAAAAATTTCTTTTGCGATTTTTTGTGCATTTAATCATAAAAACCGTAACTATTTTTGTTTATTTAATCAGATGAAAAACCTCTAGGCGAGGTTAAAATGGAGTGACGCTCCTGTGCTTGGATTTACCACTCAAAATGACTGATATCATTTGAGTGACGCTGTATTATCTCTGGGTACGAAGTTCAAAAGTGTTTTCCGCATTCACTATTGTGAAAATTTATTTACAATAAGGAACAATATCGCATCACGACTTTTGAATTTAGTCTTCAAGTCAAGCTTTAAAGCGTTTTACCGTCCAAAAGTCGTGACGCGATATTTTTCCTTCGTCTAGAGGTTTTTCATCTGATATCACTAATTTTGTAAGGCAATTATTCTCGGAAAAAATACACTTTTGCCAGAAATATGTCTATTTTAAGGTCTTATCATTGGGAAATAAATAGTCTTACCTCCGTAAGACTTACTTTTCCGCACCGTTTTCATAGCGTTCAGCTTTTATTCAGATTTTGCCTACGAAATTTATAAGAATTTTCAGAAAAAAACAACAGTACGTTCATGTATTTTATGGAAAGTTGTATTATGATTCCGAAAATCTTGATGTTGGGTATTCAAATGAAATGAAACGTCTGATTGTCTTTATTGTCGTCTGAATACTGAAACTTTATTTATAATACTTCTTATTTTCTACGCAGTTTTTGGCTTAAGATTTATCTCTCTTGCAAAAATGCAAAATAATCAAGTATTGAAAAAACTGAACTTTAATCAAAGAACTGCAAATCAGTCAAATATTTTGAGAATGAACTTTGATTTTAATTAAATCAAAAAATATGAACGGAACTAATGCTATCTCGACAAAATGTTTAATAAGCAAGTTGAATGAACTAATTTTTTTTGTTTCTTTTTTGATGAAGTTAGACAAAAGTTACCAAACCGATATCAATTGGTCATTATTGCGATGCAACACTTGAAAACAAGTATCCAAAAACTTAGACAAAAACAAAAACAAAAACAAAAATGTGTGTATTATTTATTGTGGAAACAGCTGTAGTTCATTTGTTTCGTATATTACTTTTTCGCAGGCCCATGTCGTGGACTGCGTAAAAGTATTGCATTTGGCCCAAATTTTAAGACACCCCAAAAATATGATTTCTATCCGTTTTCAAGGCCGTAGAACACGAAAAAATGGGTTTTAGAGCGATGTTTTGTGAGTCTGTTCCACGTCGTACATTGTACGTTGTACGCAAATTTTTTAATGTAATTTGTTAACACGATAGCTCAACGACCAGTCGAGATAAATGAGATCTGGTGATGGCAAAAGTTTGGGCTTGTTTAGACTTAGAAACCATTAGATTTTCACCCACTTCAGATATAGCCTAGGATAACCTAGCCTATGGCCAACCTTTGAAAATCCCTGAAAATTCATACTTTTCTATGGAAGATACCTAAAATAGCCCCCCTACATGGTTTTCATCACATCAAACTGCTATTATTTCATCAAAATATTAAGAATTAGAGAGCAAGATTATATCATTTTCCCATGATTTCGGTATCAAATTCGAATTTTTAGGTGAAAATATTGAAAATTTCCGAAATGGTCACACTTTGCGTACAAAATCGGTCATAGCTCACAAACTAACCACCTTATAAAGATTATTGGCAACTATATATCACTTAATTTTTTATGAAGAATCGATTTCCAGTTCAATCGACCGTATCTGAAGTCTCAATGGGGTCAAAAATGCAATTGTTCGCGGTGATATTTTCAACTCGCAATATTTTTTCCACTTGGAATAGAATTTTTGTGCATAAAGCTTGCAAAACGCATACCATTCAGAAATTTCATCTCGCAAACTCCAGTCTTTGTTATAAAATAACAGTGCTATTTGAATAACATAATATTTATTTCTCTACGGCTTTGGTATCATTTCTACATTTTCGTTCCAAATCCCTTGGAAAATACCACTTTTGTATGAAAGTTAAAAGAAACGTTTGAATTCATTTTAATCCAACATTTGAGCATTTTTCCAAAAGCCGTGACGCGATAATTTCTATATATCACTAGTTTTGAAGGGCATTTCAATATTAAGAAATAATTTTTTTATTCATCGATATCTAAATTTTATACGAATGAATACAAACATGACTTTCATTTGAGAGATCTGATTTTAAATCAAAACATTTGAAATAGTTCTGTATGTTTTGATAAATTATTTGTAATTTTATTATTTATTATTTGGATTGATTGTGAAACAGATCGCTGAATATAGAGAGTATTTGGATCCCACTGCGAAAAAGTTCGTCTTACTACGGTAAGACCATTTATTCTTTTGATGTGGTTTCGTAGTTCGCTGGTCTTTTTTAAATTGTCTGTTTCGTGCTGATTGATTTTTAGACGGTATGTTGCGGAGAGAAAATGCCACAGGAACATCTATCTGATTGCAACGTTGCCGGTTCGATGAATTGATACTGTGCTCCGGTATACAGGCGAGTGAGGATGTTTCGTTGATATACGTCGAATCTTTTGTTGATAAACGTCCAATGTATAGTGAACTGTGGTGTAATGGCCAAGAAAGCTGGCCTGGCCGCTGTATATTATTTGCAGATCGTCTCGTTTGGCTAGAAGTCGTTTGTATCGCCTTTGTTTTGTCCACAGCAGACTGGATGCATGTTGAATGGTATGGTTCTGTTTGCGTTCACCAAATTTATAATGAACATATCGATTGACAAATCATTTAAGAATTCTGTTCCAACAATTTGATTTGTGATTGATTCTAGATCTGTATTTTTTGTAGTTTCACACAAGTCTCCGATTTCGTAGTGAAATCCATCCTCTTCCAACTCGGGAAAATCCACATTGTTGAGAATAAATGAGACTTCAGTACTATCACATTCGCTACCAGAATCACTATTCAATACCGATTTGATACGAAAAAGGTAGGTTAGCGGGTGCTGGGTTGTTCCTGGGCCCTCATTATTTTGATCAAATAAATCGGGTGGGCATGATAAAAATCACCTGGGTAGCCTATTTTGGGTACCTCCCGAACAAAAGTTCGATTTCTTGAAGGTTTTTCATAGGCTAGGTATCCTAGGGTACATCTGGGGTGACTGGAAATTTAATGGTTTCCAAGTCTAACGAAGCACAAACGTTTGGTACTCGCAGAATTTCGTTTCCTATTCTGGTATTTGAGCAATCGTGCTAACAAATTTTTGCGTACAGCGTACAGCGCACAGCGTACAGGGTACGACACACCCACATTAACAGAGCAAAATAACCACTGTATCGTGCTTTTTGGTGTCGAAAATGGATTGAAAAATGGTTTTTCGGGGTACCTAGGTTTTGGAGTGATTACAATACTTTTACTCACGATATGGGCGTGCGAAAAAGTAATATTAACCCTTGTCCGCTGCTCCAACAAAATCACGTATCTGTCGTTACAGTGTAAATTTTACACTCTATATAAAAGAGCCAAGAAAAATGATAAATAATGATAAAATGTTGGGTTTTTCTACAACAAAATGGTTAAACGTTCATTATTTCTTCCCAAGAATGAAGGAATAGTTTATTTTTGATGTCGTTTTTAACATTTTTCAGTGGGATTTGAAAGCCATGCGCCCTAGACTCTTTTCAGCACCCTTGAGTTCCAAATTGAGAAAATATATGAATGAAAAACAGCGCTCGAGCGCCTTTGGTGCCTCCGCGCTTCATTCAAGAACATTTAAAAAAAATTCAATTGATAGGAAAAGCGCTCGAGCGCCTTCGGCGCTCTCGCGCAAATTTCAAGAAGTTTACACAATTTTTCGAATCAAAGCGCCCACGAGCGCCTCTGGCGCTCGCGCCCTGGTTCTTTGAACCACTTGAACCCCGCTAGGAAAGGCACTGAATAATATAGAAAATACTTCAAATTTATCACGGAGGACGGTAGTCCGACAAGTGACGCACCATGGACTGTGCATTTCAAGCCAAATATCAAAAATGCCAGTTTTTGCGTCACGAGTATATATATAAAGTAAATATGCTATTTTCTCAGGACACTATTTGGGCCCCGGCATGTTGGGTACCGTTGGAAAGGTCTTGGCCCAAATAGTCGGAAACACCATATCCCCCATGCCTAAAGTGTGGTCTAGGCAAAAATATAGCGGTTGGAAAATTTCGATGAATTTTCAAATCTATACCCATATCTTACGAAGAAGGTACCCAGGGGGTAATCTGAGGTGTCCTCCTCGCCACCTTTTCAACGCCGGTTGAAGTGCCCCGATTGGTCCAAAAACGAAAAAGTTATGGGCATTGGCAGTTTGGCCATGGTTTTCTATGAAAGTATTGATTTGGATGTGCGTGTCCCCGTTTGTCCGGACACTTTTTTGACCCCCACAGATTCTGGTGTCGATATGCCCAAGTTGTAGCTGGTGTCGGGCCACATCGAAACCCGTCCTCAGATTGACATTTGCATTACAGGAGAGCTGGCTATGGCATCATTAGCCTGCATGTATACGATTTTTTCAAGTATTTATTTCGCACACTAGATCAACTCAGACACCCATCGGGCAAACTCAGCTCGTAATTATTTGAGAAGACCTTCCACACACATGCCAATGTTTATGTGATATAAAAGAAAAAAGTCGATTTTTATGAAAAATCGACCCCCTTAAATGTCACACCAAACGCGATTTCTCAAAAATCAGCCCGACAATCTTTTACCAAAAACTGAGCGTTTGTAGCCGGCCACCATACCAACAAAATGGCATATGCCACATATCCGGGAAAATTCGTATTTCGAAGTTCTGGGCATAGGCAATTCATCAATGAACGGAATTTGTACGAAGAGTCGCATTCTACGATGAAATTGCTGCCAAAAATACGCATCTACTGGCTGAAAAAGGCTCACGAAAGACCATATCCGCTCAATTTTCGACGAGCAATCGATTAAAAGTGGTCACAATGCGATCTGAGGGCATTTCATGGTCGAAAAATAGGTCGGATTGAAGTGAATTTTTCAACTTGCTCTATTTTCACTGAAAATGATGTTTTTGTTCGGAAAACACGTGAAATACACCTCTGACGACATTTTGGTCTTAGAAAACTGCTATTTTTTGTGAAAATAATGGGAGTCCACGAACACTTGAATATCCATTTCGTTGTCATTTTGGTCATAAATCGGCATTTTGGCATCTGAATGTATAAAATTGAACTTTTGCTCGGGGGATACATAAAAAATGCACTTTCCAGAGCTTCGGTGGTTGGAAATTAATATGTTTCAATGAAGTAATGGGTCAAAAATTACTTCAAAACTCTTTTAATGGATATTTTGAAATTTAATCACATTTTACAATGTCCAATAAGGGGAAAATGGGATTTTTTTTAATGAAAGTGGAAATTTGCTATTTACAAAACTTGTGAAATGTGGATGCAAATGTTTTATCCGAAAAATTACAATTTCCCAATGATAAGACCTTAAAATATACATATTTCTGGCAAAAGTGTATTTTTTCCGAGAATAATTGCCTTAAAAAAGTAGTGATATCAGATGAAAAACCTCTAGACGAGGTTAAAATGGAGTGACGCTCCTGTGTGTGGATTTACCACTCAAAATGACTGATATCATTTTGAGTGACGCTAGGACGCTGGTTTATCTCTGGATACAAAGTTCAAAAGTATTTTTCGCATTCACTATTCGACCATTCCACACGAAATCAATCAAAATTCACATCGAGGTTCTCAGAATCGGCTGAAATTTTGCACGGAAGTTGGGTTTGGGCAAAAACTCAGAAAGCCAAAATATTTTCCCCGGGTCTGCCTCAAGAGACCCTGTACGGATGGTCAAAAAATCGAAATTTCGAGAATTTCCGAATTTTCGGACCATTGATAAAAAACTTCAACGCAATCATAGGTAAATGAAGTTTTTACACAAGTTAGGGTTTGAAGAGCCCTTCCGATCCCATGTTTGGGGTACCTCCCCAGATACCACCTGACCGGATTTTTGGGCTTCCGAACATTCAGGATGGGAATAGAAAATTTACCCCCCCCTTGAGGGGTCGATTTTTATTTTTTTTTCCATTTGCCACCAAAAATGGTCGAATTTGAGCAAAAAAAAATTCTGGGACAAACCTGAAATTTTTTCAAATTTTTCGATTTTTCGACTGTCATGCACCACAAATGGTCAAAAATGGTCGAAAATGGCCTCTGACGATGTTTTGATCTGAGAAAACTGCCATTTTTTCGCCAAAATACATTAATATATGACTCTTTGAACATCGCTTTACCTAT
>NW_022599649.1:0-2944 GCF_009176505.1 Sitodiplosis mosellana | reverse complement strand
TATGGATACGGATACGGTAACGGATATGAGTGAATCGAACTTGACTGACAGTTCCTTGTCAACTGCAACACAAAATGGTATTTTGAGTCAACAACAACAACAAACTCAACACATTGATGTTTCTTCGCCGCTCACAAATTGCATTGGTGTGAATACAGTCCCACGTGGGGGATCGAAACGACGAAGAATTGACGAAGTGATCACCGAAAATAAAAATCCAGTTGATTTGTGCAGTTTTGTTGTCCTTCCGAAATCGACAGATAGTGTCTCCGAGAAAGCCGGTGTGGAAAAACAAACTATGCGGTCACTGCACATCAGTCCATTCAACCCGACGACTGATATTTCAGTTATTGCTGGTCACTTGAAGGCGATCGAAAGCACCCGTCCCTTCACTGACAACGTGACTTGCACCAGTCTGAGACCAAACAAAAAAAAGGTGCCAAACCCGACTTTCGTCTCGTTCAACCCAAAAAACGGGGTTGGCAAAGCGTACGCTCAGCAAACAAATTGGAGACACACCAAGAACCAGCATCCACAAAGGAAACGCCGGCAATCACGTACAAATCATTGCCAGAAGAGCTGTTGCTCGCAAGTGAAGCCGAATTACCATCGCTACTGCTTCAACGAACGCTGCGCAGAAAATCATCACGGCTATCGCAAAAAATGGCACTAAACCATGCCATATCGGATGACTGTGCATTTCTCACTAAAATCTACTACCAGAACTGTCACAGTATTTGTCCCGAAGAATTTCGATTCTACTGTTCCGCAACTTCTAACGATTACGATATGATAATTTTAACTGAGACATGGCTCAGAAATGATATTTATGACGCTGAATTTTTTGACGATTCATATTCTGTTTTTCGTAGGGACAGACTGTTTCAACGTGGCGGTGGTGTACTTATTGCAACCAAAAATGAAAGATTTGCCAGTGAAGAAATCAAAATTGCCGGTGCTGTAGATTTGGAATATGTTTGTGTGAAAGCCACTACTAAATCACACGTTATCTACATTTACTGTGCATACATTCCACCAAATTCACCGCAATCAATCTACGACTCACACTTAGCGGCCATGCATCAAATAGCATCTGACCCAGAGGATGTACTTATTTTTGTTGGTGATTTTAATTTGCCGTATGTGGAATGGTCAATCGATAGCGACAGGGACAACATATTAATTCCAACAAAATTTGCACCTAAGTCAACGGCCACTTTTATCCAGGGACTCATGGGCATGGGTGTTCATCAGGTAAATCATGTACGTAATGATTCCAAAGGGCGTATCTTGGATTTATTCTTTACTAATGATTTCACCAACATTACAATTGAGCGTGTTGATAAGGCCAATGCACTGAAGAAAAAAGTAGAAGGTCATCATCCACCGATAATGGCTACATTTGAATGGCACGGAAACAATACGACAGGAGCCAATATCACAACAAAAGCATTCAATTTCAAGCGAGCCAACTATAGGGACATGAATGCACACCTAGCAAATGTCAACTTCACCGAATTATTCCACGGAAAGACAATCACTGAGAAAGTGAACTTGCTGCACAAGACTCTGGACGATGCAATTATCAAATTTGTGCCTACGTACATCGTCAAATCGATACAAAAATGTCCGTGGAAAAACAAATTTCTCATAACTTTAAAAAATAGGAAGAATAAGACATGGAAACGCTACAGACGATCAGGCTACCATCAGTCGTTTGAATGGAAGTATATTTGGGCGTCCCGTGAATTTGAGAAATTGAACATGGAACTGTACAATACATACGTGGACAAAATGAAATCGTCACTTAAACATGATGCATCGATTTTCTGGCAATACGTAAATTCGAAGAAGAGCACCGACAACAAACCAAAGGTCATGCAACTTGGTGATGTGCGCACAGCAAACGAAACAGAACAGGCTAACCTGTTTGCAAATTTCTTCAGTAGCAACTACGATAACTCAACGACTCAAGACGCTCAGCGATCGTCTACCGAAGAGTCACAGCAATCTGAGGATTTTCAGCTCGACATTAATTTTGTGCTTGAAGAGCTAGAAGCCGTAAACACCAAAAAGGGTATGGGTCCCGATGGTATGCACCCGTTGATACTAAAGAATTGTGCGAGTCATTTGGCGGCTCCACTCACCGAGATTTTCAACGAATCATTGTCGACTGGCCAATTTCCCGACAAATGGAAACGCTCCAGTGTATCACCCATTTTCAAAAAGGGGGCGAGATCGAAAATTGAAAACTATCGTTGCATTGCTAAGCTCCAAACTGTGGCGAAGTTCTTTGAGCATTTGGCGAAAGTCAAACTTCTGTCACTTGTACAAAACAAAATCACCAAAAAGCAACACGGCTTCATGAAGTCCAGATCTACTGCATCTAATCTCACCGAATTTACCTACTATGCCCAGAGAGGCATAAATTCAGGTGCGCAAGTGGATGTTCTCTACACGGATTTCAGTAAAGCGTTTGACAGAGTTAACCACAAGAGACTGATTCTAAAACTCAGATCGTTCAACCTGCCAGACAATCTTCTTGCTTGGATCGAATCATACCTGTCAAATCAAACTCAATACGTTAAGTACGGTAGCAGCGAGTCGAACCAATTCAACGTATCATCTGGCGTACCACAGGGAAGCCATCTCGGACCCACACTATTCCTGTTATTCATCAATGACATAGTGGATGAAATGGACGACGTGTTCATTTCCTTGTTCGCCGATGATGTGAAAATCGCCAAAATCATCAACTCGGGCACCGATGTGGAGGTGTTACAGCGGGCCATCGACAAACTGAAGGTTTGGTGCGACGTAAACAATTTGCACCTGAACCTTGACAAATGCGCCGTCCTTACAATCACCACAAAAAGGAAGGACATCATCGACACTGATTACAAATACGGTGATTTCACCTTCAAGCGCGTATTGGACCACAAAG
>NW_022599648.1:0-4762 GCF_009176505.1 Sitodiplosis mosellana | reverse complement strand
GCTGTTCCGATACATTGCGGATTGAATGCTTTGTCAATTGCGATAATAACGCCACCCCAACCCTTTTTCTTGACACGCTGAAACTGTTCAGTGGCAGGTGATCTATCGCATCTGAATACTTCGAAGTTCGGTGGAAATATCTCTGATGAAGAAACATCTGCGTTGAGGTGCGTTTCGCTTAACATGTAAATTTTAAAAATTGCTGCTAAAACTTCTGATAAAAAATCAACTGATTTGTCTATACTTTTCACGCCGTTCAAATTATTGCAGTATATCAAAACGTCATCAAGCATTGTTTGACTTACATTCCATAGTGATTTTGATTTTGAAAGTTGAACGGTTTGAAGGTTTGATGTGGTGTGTGTGAATAGTGCGGATGGAATAGTGGCATAGTTGGCTGAGAATGAACCTGTTGCTGAGGTGGAGGGTAGAAATATGGCATTTGGTACCAAAAAGGAGACGGCACATTAATAGGTAAATGTTGCAGCGGCTGTTGTTGATGGTTTCCGAAATTATTGACCGGTATTTTGTCAATTTTATTGCCGTTTTGTCATTTTTATTGGCGATTTGTAAATTTTAAAGGAGGTTTTGTATTTAATCATTCACTATGCTCACTTTTTATTGTGAAATTCGATCGCAGTTTGAATGTACAATACACACAAAGGCTGTGTGTTTTAAACATATTTGTTATGATTTTGCATTCGCAGTAAATTGGATTTAGGTCATTTTCTGTGTTCGTATTTCTTTCGCTCCGGTAACAACAGCTGAGCTGTTCAAATTCTGATTGTTTTGTTTTTGTTTTCCTTCTTTCATCCTGTAAGCAAACATTGGAGGCATGCTATTGATTCCCATGTTACCGATGTTGGCGTTCAAACGAATCGATTTTTCAACAGAATTCGGAGCGCTGTAAATTGTAAAAATGACCTGCACTCATTGAAAAATATTTCAAGCACACGATAGCCGAGAATTGTCATTTTTTCGTTGACAATTCAACGCTTCTTCTCTCTTTCCATACTGGTTGCAACTGAAATTCGCAATCTATTTGATTGTTCTACGGTCTTATGGCTTATACACGTTTCAACGAAAGTGTACACACAACAGGAATGATTTTCAACAATTTTTTTTTTATTCTTTTGATTTTTCCTACGCGAGTTCACATGCTTTGTGTTGTTCCTTGGAGCAACCTCCTTTTAAGTGTGAAACAATGAAATATAAAGAATGACTTATTCAATGAATAGATATACTTTCATAATGAAAGGAAGGTTTTATCAATTCGGCCTCAAATTCTCCACAGTGAATGCTGAAAGAACATTTCCAAAAATGAACAAGTCAGCGAAAATTAAAGTCGCACGAGCATTTGTTTGCATTCGTGTTCACAATGCATTTGGATTGAAAAGTTATATGCAAAAGTGGAATGATCTATATTTCGATTTCTTAGCATTTATACCGGTATGAAGTGACAGATTTGAAAATTTCGAATTATTGATGCGAATGAAGATGATTTTCAAAGAAGCCGGTGAACACGGTGAAAATGCGAGTGACAGTCAGTCTAAGCTCGAGAGCCGACCAGATTGGTATCCAATTCCACTATATCGGAAGTGTTCAACAGCATCAAAGGCGTTCATCGTGTGATTTATCACGATGGATTCAAATATCGGTACGATAAGAAGTACAAAGGTGTTGAATATTACACCTGCGATTGGTAAGCATTTTTAATTGATTTGTTTTAAATTTGAAAAACGACATATTGTGATTATGTGTAATACACACAGTGCGCGCAAAAATGGGTGTAAGTGCCGTTTGCACAAACTGGTTGGAGAAGACGACCCTGCGAAATTCGAATTGAAACATTCACATTCCCATCCTGGCGACGCACGAAACATCGGAAAGCAACAAGTGCACACCAAAATCAAGGAACTGGCGAAGACAACCGATCGCACTGCAACCGCAATTGTTGCAGAAAGTGTACAAAGTCAGAAGAAATCGACGTTGGCCGCTCTGCCAAGCGCTAAGTCCATGGTTAAAACGGTGTATCGTGAACGCAAACCAGGCTTTCGGCGAAGTCCAGAAACATTGGCGGAGCTCGTCTTGGACGGTGAATTGCGCCAAACCAAAGACGGGAAAGAATTTCTGCTGTTTGATTCCGAAACAGAAGAAGGCGAACACGACCGTACACTGATTTTTGCGACTGAAGAAAACATCCATTTTCTTCGCAAATGCGAACAATGGTTTATGGACGGCACATTCTCGATTACACCGCCGTTGTTCAAGCAGGTGTATATGATACATGGTGAGAGAATTTATAAGATTTTCAATCGAACATTGTTTGTAAAAATGTGTTCCATTTAAAGGTCGAATCAATGGATTTCACATTCCGCTCGTCTACGTTGTGACCACAAACAAGTGGCAAGATACCTACGAATTGGTGTTGAATGTGTTGTTGGGAAAAGAGCCAAATCTCAACTCAACTGACGTTACGGTTGATTTTGAAGCGGCTGCAATCAATGCAGTGAAGAAGTGCTTCCCCTTGTCAGAAGTACATGGATGTTTCTATCACTTTACATCAAACATTTGGAAGCACGTGCAGCTCGTGGGTCTTCAATCGATCTATAACAATGATGGTGACTTCGCTGTTCAAATTCGGATGCTGACAGCACTTGCGTTTGTTCCAGTCGATCAAGTGGAGGCTGCATACGACGAGCTGATGACCACACCATTCTTCTGTGAGGATGGAATGGAGGAGTATGCGGCCCAGAAAAATGCGATTGACGAACTGGTGATGTGTTTTCAAAACACTTACATGTTTGCAACCGATCGTTTTGGAAAACGAAAGCCGCCATTGTTTGCGCCAGCCATTTGGAACGTATATGATAACGTTTTGCTGGGTAGTATTTGGTTTCTTTTTTTCAATGTTTTGATTTCTTTATTATTTTAATTACATCGGCGTTCACCACTCTATTACCTCGATGATTTAATTTTTTTCATTGTTATTTTTTTCGTTTTTGAATAGACCGCCCGCGCACAAACAATCACTGTGAAGGTGCTCACAACAAAATGGCTCAAACATTCGGTGTACATCCATCCATCTTCAAGTTCATTGACTGCCTGAAATCTGAGCAAGCCACCCATGAAGTCACAATGGCCCAAATCGACGCCGGAGCTGATCCATCGGCCCGCAAACCGAAATACATTCGAGAGGATGAACGCTTGTTTAAAATGATCAAGAAATTCGATGCCGACATACAAGATGAAAAATACCTGGCCTATCTGGAATCTGTGGCACACAACACGCGTCTTTAGTGGACAAAGCTAATTACTTTGAAAGTTTTTTTTTTCATTAGATATCATTCATTTCGTAATAAGTAGAACAATGCAACAAAAAAATGCCAAACATGATCAGATTTTATAAACTCAATTTAAATTGGAATAAACATAAGTAATAAATCAAAACGAAAAGATGGTGAGTTTGTATTGGAGAAATAATCGAATTTGCTTGCGGAGAAAATAGCACCAGTTTTCAAACTTGACGCGCTGTTAAGTTTCGATTTGAAATTGTATTTTATATTGGCTTGCTGTTTGAAATTGGGGCACTGTAGTCGCTTTACTTTGACATCTCATCAGCCGCTGTATACAAATTTGTCATAATTTCAGGTGTAGAAGTAGTGAAACATTAAAGAGCAGTTCAGAAAAGTCACCATACCAGGTTTACGTTTATCGTCGTTATATGTAAACTGACCAGATCTCTTTATATTAGGTAGGAGACTACCAAGGCTTATTCGCAATATCTCGCGTTCTGAAAATGATCGCCGACACATACTTTTAGAAATAGGGGATGGATAGCTATTTTTTTGTCAGATTTGATTTTAAAATTTTTACCGGTGGTCACATGAAAAAAAAATCATGATTTCAGTACATTTTATAATTATTACTAAATGTTGAATATTTTCCGAGTTTTCCAATATTTTCCAACCATTTTCACAAATTGAACGTATATTTCATACATGATGAAAAAAAAATTCAGTAAAATTTTTGAAAAATTCGGAAAATTGAAAAAAAAATTATTCGAGAAACTCGAGTTTGAAGGAAAACGGAAAATCTGGGAAAGTCTAGAACAATCTCATTCGATCGGGCGGAAAATTTAGCCAACGGCTAAGTCAGTGGCAGCAATCTGCTCCTTTTCTGCAGCAACCATTTTTCCATCCGCCGTATGTGATACCAGGTTTGCAACAAATGCATCATCATCCATCACAAATTCCAATGCAAATGCCACAACTTCTACCACCACAAATGCCAATGTATGCACAACCTCAGCCATTTTATCACAGTTAAACCCAGCCTTCTCCACCTCATCATTCTGTTTAAATCCACTTTTTGCCACATCATTTCACATTCAGCAGCCACATCAACAACATCTATTCAATAATGTAGTTCCAATGTTGGATGACGCTGCAATGTATTGCAATAATATGAATGGCATCAAAGATAAAGAAAAAGCGATAAACTTTCTTGCTGAAGTGCTTGCGTCGTCTTTCCTTTTTTACATGTTGAGCGAATCACACCTCAGTCCTGATGTCGCCTCTTCTGAATTTTTTCCACAAAATTTCGAAGTGTTTCGCTGTGACAGATCTGCGGACACTGAAAAATATCAGCGAGTCAAGAAGAAAGGCTGGGATGGTGTACTAATTGCAGTAGAAAAATCGTTGCAACCACAATGCATTGGAACAGCCGAACATCTTGGAGCGGAACAAGTCTGGGCAAAAGT
>NW_022599647.1:0-11192 GCF_009176505.1 Sitodiplosis mosellana | reverse complement strand
AGTGAAATTTCGGGAGCAAGTACTTTTAGGTCATTTGTGGGTACATATGGAGGATTGCTGACGATTAGATCTAATTTCCCCTCAACCTCAGGAATTTCACTTTCATTGGTTAGCTTGTGTTTTAATATTTTAATGCGACCATTCAGTTCCAAGTTAGTAGCATTCTCAAGTGTCAAATTGCAAGCATATCCACTCTGATCAATTGCTATGCATTGGGCCTATTAAACGAGATAACAATAGTAAACCAAATTTTCATGTTCTTCTGTTCTAATTAATGAGTTTACCTTAGGCAGGGAATGAAGTAATGCCAATGAAATTGCTCCTGAACCGCAGCCTACCTGAGAATGTAAAATTTAAGACATGAAATGCACAAAAATAAATTTGAGAATGATTAATAAAATCTCCACAATTTCGAAAAGTGGTTTGCTTTTTTATACATAAAAAGTACCGCCTAATACATACTTCTAGGAATCGCATAGTTAGTTTGTCATCACATTGTTGCAATATCAATTCAACAAGTTCCTCAGATTCAGGTCGGCAAATGAAAACTGGTGGCCTGAAATACATAAAACAAAGTGGTTTTGTGTAAATTAGAAACATAAAAGAAATGGTAGTGTGCCAGTTGAGATAAAATGCAGTAATCAGTGGCAAAACAACGGCTTCGTGTGATGTTGCTCACCTCATTTTTAGCTCTAAATCACAAAAGTCCCATTCTCCTATTAGTTAAATCCAATTGAAGAGGAAAGCATTAATTTTCTACACATTCATTGATGATGAAGAGCGACAATCTCGTTACCTATAATATATTGGACTGGCATCCTTGCCATACGACACTCACATAGCTGTTCAAATCGATTTAGTTGTTCTTTTGTTAGTGTGATTTTTTGGTCATTCTTTCGTTCAGTCAAGGTCTGTAAGAGATGAAGGTCATCATTGTATTTGTATAGTATACGAATAATACAAACAATGCAAAAGCTCAATTACCTCTTTTTGTTCAATTACGTGCTCAAGAATGTATTTAATCGAATTTTCGATCTCCGACACATTTTCACTTGCAAATTTCTGTTTCCATTTATCGATAATTTCAGTTTCAAATCTCCCGAAAGCAATGTTCAAACATCGCAGGGTTTTTACACTAAACACAGTATTGGCTGTCAACAACTGTCTACTTACTCTGTGCAAAAACATTTCTTACGACTATTATTGCTAGATTTTATTTTCTAGATTTTTAACATAATTTGTTCATAATACAATTTTATTTCATGGAAGTGAAGGAAAAACAATGCTGCATTGTAATAGCTGTCAAGCATACCAACCAACTGTCAAACTCATCTGTCAATTTCAAGCGCTGCTGTTCCACCAAAATTGTTCAACATTAGAATTTAACTCAAATGTCAATGGAAAAAAATTTGTTTTTCGGAAATTTTATTCGAATTTCATCTTAACTCTTAAATAACATTCACATTTCAACTTAAATCTAGGAAGTAAAAAATTCAGGCAAATTTATATTGCATATTCAATCTTTTTACATATTCTATTATTAATTTTTATATGCAGAACGTCCAACGTACCACAGAACGCGCCTAAAATTAATTGTATTTCCTCAGGCAATTAACCTACGATTTATCATCGGTATTTGTTTCATCTGTGCTAAGTGTAGCTTCTAGTCGTTTTTTCAGTCCCGTCATCTGCATTATGCTTACCTAAAGAAAACCGCAAAAATATTGATTTTTGTTAAAATATATCCACATTTTGAATGAATTCATTCATATATGATTATGTGTTACTTCTAAATCCGGATTGTTAGATATTGCTTTCATGAGAACATGCTTTTCTCGACTATATAAGAAAACACTCGGTATTTTTACATCATCTACTCCATCTCCCGACATTGCAAACATTGGTTGATCTGCATTAGAACCAGGTATATTATCCACCACCTGCGTAAGACAGAAATTCCATTTAAATTGATATTATTGATAAAATGTTTCCTTAACTATATGATAATTCGAAACATACAATTATGGCAGCTGCGCCAGCTTCTTGGCTCTTTCGGGCTTTGTCGATGAACGTACCTAAAGAAAAAGGTAAAAATATCAGTTAGAATATATTGATATTTTGCATCAAATATTTACGTACAATCGCCACGTTCCACAACTAGGATTCGATCTTTGACCGTTTCAATTCGTGTTTTCAGTGGAGAACACAATCTGAATGGTTCGGCAAGAACAACTTTCCGTTGTATCGATTCATTGCCCGTCAGTTCTTTTGAAAAGTGTGACGGACCGGCCATTAACAGTTCTATACCTAAGGGGAGAATCAGAAAGAAGAAATGAAATTAATAGCAATATAACGAACTGATAGTGGGCAATTAATGGAAACAGTTCTATACCGCCTGATTCTTTTTTGAAGAACACAGCTTGTAACTCCGCTATTGATGTGGCAACTTGAGATTTGGACAATTCAACGATCTCTTTCATAAAAAGCAATCCCTTCTCAGCATCTTCTGGTGTTTTGGCCTACAAATAGAGTTTGTGTGAGTATTTATCGCTAGCAAAATAATAGATTTATCACGTTCTTACATTGTAGAAACTGTGCATCAATTGTACTTTTCCATCGCCCACTGAGATCATTGTTATTCCCATATCGCTGACAGAGCGACGGTGGTCAGCATTGCTTGCCTTTTTTTTCAAAAAGAAAATTTGCATTGGTTTCGATATAGTTAATAAGACAAGTTCAAATATTTTATACTCTGAATTCCATCGCACTGATACGTTTTGTGCTGGGAGTACGCGGGCATACACCTGACACCAAATCTTTCAATGGTTTTCGTACGGTCTCTGGGAATAAATGCTTCGGACTGGGACATGATTTTTGATAATTCATTGTCAATACTTGTTCACCATTTTCGTCACCTAAAACAATCAACAACAACATCATTTTCTTGTTTCATTTTCCCAATCTGATATCTTCAATTGTGATTCGAACATTTCTTACTTTCTCCACTCGTTCTTGTTATATTACCGAGTTGACCCAGCGACAGTGGAAGCAGATGGGCTTCGGTAGTGAATATGAATGTATCTAAATCCAAATCTATTTCGGACGGTTCAGCGAATATCAAATACAAATATTTTAAAGTTTCGGACCTGAAAAGAAAACGGTAGAAATATTGGTTTCGGTTGGAATACATTGATATTTTGACACCAAATCTTTCTCCATACGTACATGACAAATGAATCCATGCGGTCCTCATTTTTCCCGGTTCGTATATCATTTACCTGTGATTAATATATCTAGATAATAATATAACAATAAAAATCCGAACAATGGTACTTACAGCAGCAAATCCGCAGGCAACTCTTGCATGCTCTTGCAAAGTTTTCAGAACTTTTTTCGCCACTTGTAAGTAGTAGTGATCACCAGTTGCTTTATAAAGGAAGTACGTTGATTCAATAAATTCGGGTCGAAGGTGATGTTGTGCCCAGTGGATCTGAAAGATGGAAAACAATTAAATCCGGAATTGGCGTATTTAATTTGATATGATTATACCTGAAAATCGAATGTGAAGGCTTCTGGGAGGAATGTGTGCATTTGCATTACTTGGTACAGCATTTCATGCGTTTGAACAGCTGGCTTCAGATCACCAAATAGAACCTGTAAACCAGGCCAGAATGCAAGTAACGAGTCCATGTAATTACGGCTTTTCGTGTGTGGCCTGTGCATATGAACGTCCATTAATAGTGGTGGATGCGAAATATACTTCATTACAGCAGCATAATGTTTATTAAAACGATCCAAATAGCGTCCATCTCCTAGCAAAACATAGGACTTGAGGCAGTACTCGTAGTATGAATCGATGCCAGCGCCAACGCCTGAATCTCGGCGAACCCAATCTCCGGAATGTACATTCATTACTGTGCCTATTAAAGTAATATTACAATTTTTATATTAAAGAAAAAATCAATCTATTAAAGCCATAATAATAATTAATAATTCATTCAATAATCAATTTACCCATTAAGTCTGAGCCTCTGTGTCGGATCTTCCATAGGGCATCCATTGCAGCATGTGCTTTCGTCTCGAATACCGGCTCACCACTCAATCTTGACAATGCAGCAAATTCTAATAGCATGGTTCCAGCGCAAGCCGTACATGTTTCACGAGAGTTTTTTAATTCATCCGATTTCATACCGTGTTTTAAATTTATTCTCGCATGTGGAATTCCGGTCGTTGTATTGAATGCAGGCAGCAATCGATAACCCAATTCTTTGGCCATTTCAAGTAACTGTCCACGGTACCATTTCATGTGAGCATCTTCCCCTTGTTCATTTTTCCGAATATATTCTGATAATACGTGTGCTGATAACAGTCCTCCAACCATTCTAATATTCGTTTCGAAAACCGATACAATGATATCGTGATCGAATTTCACATTGTCTATGACTAATTTTACAGCGTGCTCAAATTCATCGTAGTCACCAATAATTACTAACGTATCTAGTGTGTCGACTAAAGTCATAGAAAAACTGAAACGAATTAACATATCAGTCAATTGTTCAAAGTGTTCAAATCTCATTAAAGCTTAAATACAAGGCACAGATTGAACAATACATATTTTGATTTTTGTAATTGTTTGCTTTTGATAAGTATGTGTACACACGTAGTATTTTTAATGTCATACCACGTCACCCATGCGAATGGGTATTTATTTATTTAGCAAAGTTTTTCTACGTACTTTCCTAGAACATCATCCATATCTCCTCTCGACGGTGTAACGCCTCGGTATCGACCTTGACATGAAAGAGGCATTAACTCATCTGCGGGATATGCATTGTCCATATACGATCTGTATGCATGGTAGAACATTTCCAATGCTTCCTCTCTGTAATGGGGAAAATCACTTTTTACTACAAATAATTCAAGGTTAAGATCTACTTTCGATGATGATTGGTTAATTACTTGAGTTCGCTTTTCTCCTTGTTGGACATATTATTCGTAGGCAATATGGATTGTGCGATAGTAAAGCAACTACAAATAATTGTGCTGACAAGGATATACCTCGTCATTGATACGTTTGTGCAAAAAGTCCGCATTTTTGGATTGCTAGGATGCGATTGGGTTTATCTTATTTTGTGTTTGAATTTTTTGTTTGTTTTTGTTTTGACTCAGCCTTGGGATGCACCAATTCGGCGATTTGGTTACCATGAACAAGCCAAAACATGCAGATCAATAAATCAAAAAAAAAAAAAAAACGAAGGCAATAAAGAAAGAAACAAAAAAACCTGTTCAATTGTGACACTGAACGTGACACAGAACAACCTGGTGTAATAACTATCTACCAAGTGCTACGAACTGAAACAAATACATTTTCGTCATATCGTCAGTCGATTATTTCAAGATTAAAAAAAATGCGAATTGCCAACACTCCCAATAATTTACAAGTGTACACAGCTGATTATTTTCTAAAAAAATAATTTTTGATATACATTTGACGTGACGTTTCAATTCTTTTGACATTTCCAAACTACTTTTCTTTTATTTGTTTAAGCTTTTCAATGGGGTGGTGAATACATCAATTGATATGTTGAAAATGCAGAAATTTTCGTTATGGTTATTAGTTTGTAAATCCGTTCTTACATGTATGATGTGTGACGTATTTTATTAAAATTATACGTGTTCTTTATAAGAGAATCAATTGAATTGTATATATTCAATTTGCCTAGCAACTTACTTAAAAATAAAATTATTTATGGATTTCGCCAACGAATTTGACATTTAATTTTCACCACATGTTTATGTTTTACTTTGGACACCTGCCTTGAACCAAAAATATTGGTTTCGAAACGCAGCCAACTTCTGTGCGAACTCTAACATGGACAAAACGAAGAAAAATAAAATCAAAGAACCAGAACTGTCGAACAACGAAGTGTGTGTATGTATTTTCCTCGCTGCTTTGTGATTTTTTTCATTTTCGTGACACACACGACAGAAAATGAAATAGAAAAATAGTTTTAAAAGGCAAAGAGACAATTCATCCAGAAATATGAAAGAAGTTTGATTTAAAAATACTTAGTAAAGTTCTAATACAAACGGTAAATGTTTAGCAAAATTGTGAGTTATGTGTTAGTTATGTGCTAAATATCATTTTGCAAACAATTCGATAAAATACATGTATATATATATATCGAACGAAAATTCTCAATTAGAATCCAAAAACAAAGTTTTATCAATGTGGAATTCTATTACAAATGCAATAGAAGGGTGAAGAATCAATTTATGTTTTCGAAAAATCTAAAAGAAAACCACTCAACGGATGTAATAAAATATTATAAAAAATTATGATGAAATTTATTTGTGTGCTCATTCAGCAGCAAAATGTCATATTAAGGAATTGAACGAGTGTGTTTATAAGAGGTAAGGACGGAGTATCTAATAGTGAATTGGTTTTTGTATTAAAACTATGAAATTACCAACCCATTTCCAATTGTGTGTCAATGTGAATCTATAGCAATTTGTGTTAGTGGTGAATAGTGAGAACGAAAATGAGATTCCATCACACCCATTCTATGGTGTAGGGATTTAGTATAAACTTGCCAAAAACCTCATCGATTCGCCAAAAGTGAAGCATTTGTTTTGGACTATTTTTACTCTCCAATTTGTGATGATATCGTTTCGTTAGTTTCTTTCCATAACTTCAACGCATGCAAACCATTGGATTTAATAGATAGTTGCTGTTCTGTCATTTCACAAAGGACACCATGATCTACGACAAATACTGAAACTAAGTGCTACTCGTTAGAGTTTTCATTTCATTCTAATTTCAGTCAAATATTTTTTCTCTTGAATTGAAATTTCTCCTCATTATTATAATTGAAAGAACTGTGTCATTGTTATATAAGCAGAGTTGAACCAGAATAATGTAAAGTTCTGTAACGTAAATGTTAATCAAATAACATGTATCGCTTGTAATTCTATTCAATTTAATTCAATTCAAACACCTCCCAAACGTTTTAATATCCATATCGATAAAATTACGTCATGGTCACCATTTGGAACATTTCTACCAAAGACTCACTTATGACGTATAATATAATAATGGACATACAAATGCAATTTTATTTTTCATGTATGTGCAAATGATCTATTGGAAATAATAGGTAAATTTGATTGCAGTCGGAAAAAACCAAATGAAACTGATAATTTTACATAACATTGGAAGGATTTTACTTCGCATATGATCAATTTGTTAATGGCATTTTGAGGTACTATTCAAAAATTGTATACATACGATAAAATTTCAAAAGGTTATTGCTTCTTGTTGCAATAGTAATTTTTGTTTTGTTTTGTTTTGATGCAAGCGTTCAGCGACAGATTTAAAGTATCTATCAATCATTACATAATAATACTGATGGTCAATGTACTACAGTTTAATGGTGCAAACCGGAATGTAGTGAACAACAGCAATCAAATGATATTATCGTTCCGTTGTATTGAGCCCATAGATTCAAGTCTATTTCAATATAATGCTTTCTCTGATTGAAAGTTTCATCAAAATGTCATACTTGTGGCCAGAAATCGTAACGCATTTTCGGATGCAAAAGAAATTGGTATCGAGAAACCTTCTTTTTTTCAAACGAACAAAGTTCACTTGTTCCTTCCTCTTTTAAAGAGGCTCTTTGTGTCTTTCGCTCTTTTTTAAATGTTTAATTTGAGCGTATGATGTCAGCAGTGATGTGAATATTCTATCCTTAATACTGTTATCCGATGCTTTGCGTAAATTCAATGTTTATTTTTGTTTGGCGATATCTTCTCTTTATTTTAGATATTTAAACTGCAAAATAACGAAAGACTTTGAGATACGAAAAAATTTAGTCAGTGCATGTGACACAACAATGAAATGTCAATTAGCTAATGTTTCGCTTGCAAAGATGGCTTGTTTTCACTTCAATATACATACATTGATTGATATGAATTAAAATAATTTTGGATGATTGGGCATATAAAGTGAATAAATGAGTTTAATAAGAATTTTACTATTGAATCACTGATATGTGAATCATTCAAGCATTACTCACATTTCAGCTTGTGAAATCATGAAAGAATGGAAAAATAGGGATCTTTCATAAACTATCATGTATTTTACACTTTTATAGAAAGAAGTGCTATCTTTCCCAACCAATTGAAAATTATACAAATGAAGCTCACTCAAAATTAATATATTCAAACGATTCATTATTATGATGGAAAAATGACGATACAATCGCTAAAAACGGCAAACATTTAAGTATCTCTTTGCATAGATAATTTTTCAAGAAGAAAAAAGGTTTATTTGCTACCCAGATTTCCTTTTTTTGTTTCCATTGAGTGATCGTCTGATTTTGATCTCAACCTTATTTCGAAGTAACATCAAGATTTGAAGTCAAAGTTAAGATCAAAATAGTGTGAAAAATTAGTCATTGTCGATTGTCTCACATGTTTTTGTGTACTGCTATTGCCGCGAAATCTACCAATGAGAAATATCTTTTAGTGCATACAGTATATCAAATTACTTATATGGAGTTGTTGTGAAGAAATTAGATATCTGTTGCTGTTCAAGTCGAACGCACGCAAATGCCTATTATTAACCAAGGGAATATGGCTGAAAATCTTGTGAAAATCATTTGCATCATATACAAATGAATGTGGTGTGTTCTATTCGTTTCGGGTTCTTTGAAAGCTAACCTCATTTATAGCAATTTTCTTTAGATGTGCAGTTCATACGGATAGATTAAATGTACTAAGTTCTTCATGTACTGATTCGATTAACTGAAATTCATTTTTACCGCTATATGTAGCAGACATTTCGTGAGCGTCATCAACGCAAAAAGAAGAAAGAATTGAATTCTATATGTATATCGACGTTCAAAATAATCCGTTCTTTGTACTTACCTACGGTTTTTTCGACACTTAACATTTTCGCGATTAACAATATTTACGAAAAGTCTTCAAAGGAGATATGACGTTAAAAAGATCGTTGTTTAACGCAGCCTGTGACACGCAACAAAATCAATATTTTCATCGCAACTAAACGATTACTTGATTCCAAAAAAAAGAATTTTATTCCTAAAAATTGATAATATTCATGTTCGATGGAAAATGGATTTTTCGCGTCCATTAAATATTAAAAATGAGCTCAACAAATTTACTTAATCACCAAAATTGCTAAAATAACATCTTTCCGAACACAAATTCGATATTGACAATTGAATTGAGGGACCTCTCTCTATCATTTCTTTATTAATGTCACTATAAAAAACTTTTGTAGTTCTATAACACCACAATACGGCAATGACGTACAAAAGGCAACAACCTGAACCTAATACGAATTTAAAATCGAAACCGAATATAAATAAACATTGTTTATTGAACACTTACGTTTCATTCAAAAGATTTTCATTAGACTTGATATATCAAGCGGTGAAGAAAAGAATTCAAATGCCCCAAAAGTTTCTGTTCAAGACAAGCGGTTTCATTCACTTCCGAAAAGTTGTGATTATTGTGAATTTCATGTGAATTCGATTATTGAATATTTGTGAATATAGTGGATATTTTGAATGAAGAATTTCCCTTTGATGAAGAGAAGTAGCTTCTATTTCAATAATTATGTCTATTTTTACTAGTAGTTTTGAAAAATTCAAACGTTTATTCGTTTCAACAACGAAAGTTCATCGCAATTTTTTTTATATTGAAACTAATTTTTTTTCACTGATTATTATATAACTTCATGTTATTAATTAACACAATACTTCAGAAATGAGCAGAAAACCCTTTTTTAACAATCTGCTTAATTGAGCGTTTGCCTAAAAGTACGAACGACCACCTAATTTCGGGATAATGAAATGTATCGCATCCTAAAATTGAAAGTAAATCAACTTAAACCGACTTAAACCCAGGTTTGCTTGCCAATTTCAATAAACGCATTCATTATGCAACCGATTGTGCAAAATTAAGTTTGCAAGTGTTCCCGATGAATGATGTTTGTATGTGGTTTAGTGTTTGTGTCATTCAATTCATGAGGTGACATTCTATTTTGTAACCGCAAGTCAAGCAGAACGTTGTGCATAAGAAAATTTTCGTCAATTTTTTTCTGTTCCATTCAATTTTAAAATCAATTATGTACAATAAATAATTTTTGCAAAAAAAACATTCAAAATGTTTGTCAAATTTAAATTCAAACGTAAAAACTACTGTTTTCAATTTTCCTTGAAAAAATTCTATACATTGAAATGGGTAAAGTGTTGAAACTATTGCAAAGACAGGGATTTATCTAAGTTTTCAATCAATTGAAATAGAATTAACAGTAAAAGATCGCGTTATCAGTACAATTCGCGGGTATTTGTGCAATTATTTGGTGGCTTAAAGTGCAATTAGCTTGCAACCATTCAATAAAAAAACAAATTGCTTCCCTCGCTATCACCTAAATATCGAATGAAAAAACGTATATTTATTACATATTTATGCACCCTGCAAGGTGCGCGTATGAATTCAACTGATTTTTTCTTATTGAAGAAATGAAAAGCTCCAAATAAAAGTAACCTTTATTGATTTTGTGATTTTGCGTTCAATTTGAGATTTCTGGTGATAGAACAATGTGTGAAGTTTACACTGTGAACATTGTACGACATCTAACAATGTTCTAACTCCCAAACACAAATTCACAAAAAATCGCAACCAATAATCTCCGGAGGTCACTATTATTCTGAACGATTCGAATAATTGTTAATGTGGTTGTATTACAACATTATAACACGAATGAATTACCTGAAGATTTTACTTCAATCGAGTCAGTGGAGCATGATTTATTAGTTTTAAAGCGCTATTTCTTATTAACACCTACCATCAACTTCATTTATACGCAGCTTTAGTAGACGCATTATTTAGTCGCTACGATTGAATGGAGTACAAAAAACCCCTTTGCATTTTACATATGATTACAAAAATCTAGTTCTTTACTACAACTGCACGCGGTTTATAACACAATTGGTGCATCAAACATCACATAATAATATGTCGAATTCAATTTTTTTATTGCTTTTTATTCCAGTTTCTCATTCGAAGTCCTATTTTAGTTGATGTGATCAAATATTTTTCACTCTCCCACTCCCAAAAAGGCTGGTTACAAAAACGTCTAAAAATAAAACAAAATCGTCTAA
>NW_022599646.1:0-3882 GCF_009176505.1 Sitodiplosis mosellana | reverse complement strand
GTTGCGATCTAAATGGGTTCCGAAATCGCTGTCATGAAAATTTTGATATAAAAACTGACAGGGTATTTTATATGGTTGAGGTATATTTTTCGAATCCGGTCGGCACTTTTCTTTGTGGACAACTTTTTTTTTGAACCAGTCTAATGCCCACAGATGAAACGTGTCACGCTTCAAGTGAAAAGTAAATCACTTCATGTCCTTGACTTGATGCAATGTTCCCTTTTAGAATGAACGTACATTTAGATTGATTTTCGGCGATAGATCAATTTAGCAAGATTCAGAGAATGCAGTTACGATTCAAGCGCAGCAAACCACTCTACGCTGACTCATACAACACAGACCAGAAGTTAAGGTACACTCACAAATGAATTTTAAAAAACGAAGTTATTTTCTTTTACAAAAAAGTATTTATATCAAATAAACCACCTCTGGCGAAGAAACGCTGTATGGTATAGAATCAAAATAATACATTTCATGAACATTGTGCAATTTCTTTTCTTCATTTCCTCATGTATATTCTATGATGAGATTAAATTAATTTTGTCGTAATACAAAACCATTTGCGCATTGTAAGAAGCATATTTGTACATGTTCAAGCGTATTGAAGCTCTGTGCAATACCACATGACTCATTGTAAATTAGATACGACCGAAAGAGTTACGAATCGGTTCCGTGCATTCTTTAAAACTTTTGTAAAAAAGATTATTTACTTAAATGTTTTTCTGTGAATGATTCATATATCCTATACAAATTTTTTATAGTGTACCATAAGGCGATAGCATGAATGAAAATGCGGCAGAAAAAATCAGCAAAAGCCATTGATGTTTCAAACGCTTCGGATTGATGGCGCTGTCAGAAGCTCTCTGAAGCACATTAGAGGTGGTGAATGTGATTATTTTTATTTTATTTTTCATTTTTATTTTTATTAAACACCGCCAAGCTCTGGCTGAATATAATGAGGGTTTTGACAGATAATATTTGTGTTTACGTTTAGAAACGTTGACTGTCAAAGTAGAGAATGTTCTGTCAATATATACCAAAATACCAACATGGCGGGCTAAAATGCTGTCATGGCGAATATCTTTCTCATTAAAGTACACATGAAAATATCTCAAAAACGGCTTGTAAAATCGGCCAAATGGACCGTGGTGTCACTCCCTAGAGGGAGTGTAGACACCCGGCTGGTTTGATGGCCCAAAGTTCAAATCCGGTGGATTTGAGCTCATCCATGGGTTCTCAGGATTTGGCCTGATCCCAGCACTTGCCCTGTGGTGAAATTCCATACAAAACATGAGTGTGACTTGTAAAGATGCTCACAGGAAAGGAAAAGCTGGGAATCAGACCAAGTCCTGAGAGCCCATGGATCAGCCCGAATCCACTGGATTTGAGCTTTGGGCCATCAAACCAGCCGAGTGTCTACACTACACTCCCAAAAGGGAGTGACACCACGGTCCATTTTGCCGATTTTCCCAGCCGTTTTCGAGATATTTCGATGTGTAAATATTTATTGGTTTTAATTTACCACTTAAGAGGTGAGTTTGGATAAATTAGCAGAATTATTTAGAGTAAAGGGTGTCCCAATAGCAACGCAAAAAAGTATTTATAAAAAAAACAATGAAAATAGTTTCCAATTTTCCAAATCTTTATTGTATGTTGTAGTTTGGTCTTTACCATTTATGTATGAAAAAGAATGTCGTGCAAATGTCCACCACGGCTCTTTTCACAGACCTTCAGCCGCTTGCCCAAATTTTCAATTACAGATTCGAGTAATGGCACATTTACGGTGGCTATGACACGTCTGATTTCAATTTTCAGCTCGGCAATGGTGCTTGGTTTGTTGGCATAGACTTTATCCTTGACGTAGCCCCAAAGAAAATAGTCCAATGGCGTTAAATCGCACGAACGAGGCGGCCATTCCACTTCGGCCTTTTGAGAAATGATGCGATTTGGAAAACGTTCTTCGATTACCGCTAATGTTTCAGGTGTTGTGTGTGGTCTGGCGCCGTCTTGTTGAAACCACATGTCGGATAAGTCCATGCCTTCAATTTCCGACCAAAAAAAATACTGCAACATCTCACGATATCGCTCGCCATTGATGGAAACGGCTCGACCATCATCATTTTCGAAGAAATACGGCCCGATGATGCCGCCGGCCCATAAACCGCACCAAACAGTGCAACGAGCTGGATGAGCTGACACTTCTTCAGTTTCTCTTGGATTTTCGCTTCCCCAGAATCGACAATTTTGGCGATTCACACACCCATTCAAGTGAAAATGAGCCTCATCCGAAAAGATCAGTTTCTTCAAAAAATCAGCATCCGCGGCCTCTTTTCCTTTGACCCATTCGACGAAATCTCTTCGTTTTCCGTGGTCCATCGGTTCAAGTTCTTGAGTGAGGACAATCTTATAAGCGTGTAGACCCAAGTCTTTGGTGAGAATACGCCATGTGGTCATCCTAGAGAGGCCAACTTGTTGAGAACGTCGACGAACCGAGGTTCTTGGCTCGTCCTCCACACTTTCACTCACAGCAGCAATATTTTCGTGCGAGCGGGCCGTTCGCATACGGGTTGATGGTTGATCGTCTAACACAGAGCCAGTACGCTCAAATTTCTGCACCAGGCGACTGATGGTGGACACATTTGGTCGATTATTTCGGCCGAAAAATTCACGAATTGCACGAAACGTATTTTGCAAAATAGACCCATTTTCGTAATGGGATTTAACGACTTGAACGCGTTGATTTTTACTTAATCTTGACATGGTTATAAATGGTATAGATGGACGCATAGAGTGAATTCGGGCAAATTTGTTCAAATTTTACAAGTTTGCATCAAATATGGGCGAAAATACTGACTGGAACGTCACGCAAAAAATTCGTTTTTCGAGTTTTTATTCATAAATTCTGAGTTAAGGTTGATGTTTATCATTCTCATATGCTAGGGGCTAGGAACAAGTTATTTCATTCGTATGTATTCGCATATATTCATGCGTTCGTGGCTTTGTTATTGTTGTTGTACACTCACTGCGCTGCGAATGTCTCGTATACACAATCACAAGAATTCACGAATATTCGTACGAATTCGTCTCAAGCGCTTGTGTTCCTACCCCCTAGCTCATATGGAAATAGGCAAGCTGACGACACTTCAGTACAAACATCATTTGAGCGCTCGCAGCGCCACGAACTCTCGTATCATTTTGTATTGACTTTTCGATAGTTCATGAGTTCGCCGTAGACTTCGTCAAAACGTGTCGTCCCTTTGGAAATAGGTACCAAGACGCAACTTTTTTGTGAACAAAGTTTATCTCTAAGTATCGTAGATCAAGACATAGATTCTGCCATAGTCTGATCTCGTTGATCCTGACCCCCTGGCGAAATTTGACCCCCAACGATTTTTGGACCCATTGCCATTTTCGGACCTTTTTTTTTTTGCTCCTCAATTTACAGATTTACATTTTCGATATGTTATCAATATGTTATTGCCCGACATATTTATTATTATGTTATGTTGGGATTTTTTTTATCTTAATAACGTTATTAAGATTCAGCATAATAATAACATAATATGTTATGCGTTATATCGGGTGTTATCTTAATAAATCTTAAGATTCGGCGGTAATAACATTTTATTAACTATAATAATAACATATTATTAAGATGGATTTATTAACTCAATTAATAACATATTATTAAGATGGATTTATTAACTCAATTAATAACATATTATTAAGATACAATCTTAATAACGCTTTTTTCGCGCATTTCTTTCGCCGGAGCACTGACAAGTTGTTTTTTCTCTGCGGAGTACACACATGAATTTTTTGCACTGTTGCAATGAATTTAAAATGACTCTTTGAAACGGAATTATCATGTATTGAACTTAA
>NW_022599645.1:0-2257 GCF_009176505.1 Sitodiplosis mosellana | reverse complement strand
GGAACGGTTGATTTTTATCCAAATAATGGATTGAAACAACCCGGCTGCCCGTGGACTTCAACTGACAAATGCTCTCATCTGCGTTCAATCGAATATTTCGTTGAAAGTATTTACTCACCTATTCCATTTTACGGATATCCGTGCGCCTCATTAGACGATATGAGTGAAGAAAAATGCAAAGGCGCTGAATTAGCAATGGGTGGAGAGCCGGGCAATTACAAGGCGTAAGTTGAAAATATTTTTTCATTGCCTGTTAATAAAATGGATTGCATTTTCTTTTTCTTTTTTTCCAAATAGTGGTGCCAGAATTTACTACGTGTCTACAAATACCAAATCGAGGTTCGCCCGTGGAGCATCTATTCTAATTGGCCTCCAATCAAAATGAATACATACGCCTCCAATTCCCGCTTTCTAGGCAGGAATTTAACGATTTTCTTCGTGATTCCCGCCTTCCCGATTATTGGAGCAAATTCTTGATTTGGACCGAAATTTTGCCGATTCATTCCATTATATTTTTTCCGATTTGACTTTGTTTGAAAAATTTGTTCATTGTAATATAAATAAAAGGCGTAAATTAAAGATATTCATATTTCATTTGTGACGTTGTTTCGACTCCCCTATGGAAAACAACATCGATTCATGCCATTAGCCATATCCATATCGAGAACTTATGTCAAAAACTGTCTTCTATGTTTAGCTGGAAAGCACAGCCTCTCTGATCGTCTGTACAAATAGATAGGAAACGTCAAACAAGAACAATAAAGTGGCACCTGGCGACTGGTTGGAGAAATAGAGAATCATGCACATAGTTTGCTGTAACAAGTATGCGTCTGTGTAATTCAAACGTTGCAAGTATGACACGTTGCACTT
Organism: Sitodiplosis mosellana; assembly: GCF_009176505.1. Classification (NCBI taxonomy): domain Eukaryota; kingdom Metazoa; phylum Arthropoda; class Insecta; order Diptera; family Cecidomyiidae; genus Sitodiplosis; species Sitodiplosis mosellana. The sequence goes on along the minus strand of NW_022599645.1, from coordinate 1,387 downwards.
AGTCCCCAGGTGCCGCTGTATTGTTTACTATTTTCATGATCAGAAAGGCTGGGAAAGCATGTGAAATCTGGAAAATTACCAAAAATAATGGCCTTAGATCCAGCCAGTCCATTTTTCTCCAGGAATAAACCTAATGAACGATTGCATCGTGAGGATGCAAAGTGAGTTTCATTTATTAAATTAAAATACAAGGCGTAAGACATAGTTTATTTTTTTTTTTCATTCTTTTTTCAATAAAATGGATTGCATTTTCTTTTCTTTTTTGTGAATAGCGTGGCCAGCATTTACTACTTGACTACGAATTCCGAATCAACGTTCGCGCTTGGTCAACCAAACTAACCAGACGAATGCTCTTGATCATAACACGGAATGCAAGATGAAAGTTTGTTTTAAGAAAATTTGATTTCAGTGTGTAATCAAAAGTTTTATCATCGTAAAACTTACCATCAAATATGGAATAGGTGTATAATACGTTTTGATTCATTTTAAACTAAAGTTGTTGTATACAGTTATTGTAATAATTTCAAGATGAGTAAATGTTACGCCAAATCGAAGTCGGATTTAGAGAGGATACAATTCTGCGTTTTTTCATTCATTTTCTTGATTTTTCATTCTTTTACAATAAATCCTTCGGTATAATACAGCTCTTGTCTTCTTTTCTTCTAGAAAGGCATACTTTGTCACGTCTTTTAGAACGTTAGTTGTTGTCGTACTTCATATCTTGCAATGTAGTAAACTGTTTGCTGAAATATAAACTAGATTTTCCACTATTACTCAACCGTTTTTCGATATTCGATGGAAAATTTAATTTAAATTCGATATAAAATTCAATACTAAAACCATAGGGAAAGTGCCACAATACATTTCAAATGTAAGTCATTTGACACATAGCAGTCAATGCCGTCTCAATTCCAACTCATTGAATCATTGTATTTTTCGGCAAATTTTTTCAAACGTGTATGGCTTTACTAGAATATAATCAACTTTACGGCGACGCTAACAGCTTCTCTGTGGGTCGGTACTACGCGTTAGCCAAAACGTATTGATGTTTCGCTATGGTTACTCGATGCATTTGCAAAAATACCATGATTTTTTTTACTCTCTTCTACGATGTGTGTGCAGATAAGCTGCTAGTGTCGCCGTAAAGTTGATTATATTCAACTCAAGGCACACACGATTGAAAAAAGTTACTCAAAATATTCGATGATTCAATAAGTTGGTTTAGAGATGTCATTGGTTGTCTTTTGGTATTCCGGCAATATATTTATGACTAAAACTAGATATTCTTAATGTGTCCTATAAAAAAAAATCCACATCAAAAATGTGCTCAAAATGTTCTCTCAGACACGATGGTCAGGCCATAAGCGTGCGATTGATGCTGTTTTTA
>NW_022599644.1:0-3784 GCF_009176505.1 Sitodiplosis mosellana | reverse complement strand
CATATAGTTGATGGGCTCAAACTTGGTGTAATCACTGTGACGCGTTGGTAACGATAGGAAATCTGATTCTCTTGTCCAACGTTTCGGTGTTCTAATGTATATACTGTTCAGAATCTGCTTCGATGATGTATGTCCACATATCACATTGTGAATTGTTGAAATTTGTGCAATTTTTCTTCGTTCTTCGAGCGTAGTCATTTGCAATTCCAGCAATCGACATTCATATGGTGGTTTTTTGAACTTGTGTGGCCATTTTATTTTTCTTAGTGCATATAGTAGAAATTGCTTTTGAATTGATTCGATTCTGGCAATTTTCTCGTCAGTATATGGGCACCATATTTGTGATCCGTATTCAATAATCGGTAATACGAATGTGAAAAAGAGTCTCTTTATGGTCCAAGGATCATTGAACTCTCTTCCGAAGCGTTTGATCCATGCTAGTCTTGACTTAGCTTTGGCAGTTATGTATTCGATGTGTGGTGTAAAATTCAATTTTTCATCCAAAACCACTCCGAGGTCCTTTATTATTTTGACTCTCTCAATCGGAACGCCTCCGATGGAGTAAACAGAAGCAAACTTCAATTTTCCACGATGATATGACACAAGTTTCGTTTTGTTGACGTTCAATGCCATACGGTTTCGTTTGAAGTACTCAACAATTCTGTTTAGATCTTCTTGCAGTGCTATACAATCCTCAATTCGATTTATTTGCATCGAGAAGCGTGTGTCATCGGCAAATGATTGTAGATTCGAATTGACCAAGTAGTGTGGTAAATCAATGATGAACAAGATGAACAATGTCGCGCCGATCGGATATCCTTGACCAGTTCCCGATGTTACTTCTAAAGGATTAGACATGATTTCATTTAATTTTACAATTTGTTCACGCTTACTGAGGTATGATTTGATCCAATTTAGCAGCTGTTCATTCAGTCCCATAATTTTCAGCTTATGTATGAGCAGGTTTATGTGAACTGAGTCAAAAGCCTTTGCAAGATCAAGATAGATTGCATCAGTTTGAATCCCATGTTCCATGTTGATCAGTGTGGGTGAGGTGAATTCAACCAAGTTCGTAATTGTTGACCGTCCCTTTATGAAACCATGCTGGCTATCATCAATGATGTTCTTTATGTGATAATTCAGATGGCTTGCTATAATTGAATCCAAAATATATTATGCATTGCAGGGCGACTCCACGATAATTTTCGATTTTGTATTTTGATCCACTTTTATGCACAGGTCTCACATAAGATTGTTTCCATGCAATCGGTACATTTCCAGTATTCAACGATTCGTGCAATATGTGAGTTATTGGCTTCAATAATGAAAGCATGCATTTTTTGATGAGTAGATTTGGTATTCCGTCGGGACCAGACACCAAATTGTTTGGTAGCTCATTCATTTTTTCCATGACTAATTCCTCATCGATTTGAATAGGTGGAATGTTAGCACATCGGTCCAACAATATGGGATCATCTTCACGATAACTTGCTTCAGATCCATCAGTTGTCTGTGTGTATGCCTTTTTGAAATGTGCTGCAAATGAATTGGCAATTTCGAATGGATCGTCAAATTTTCGGTCTTCGTATTCCATTTCAGTTGGAAGATTATTTTTTGTGTTGTTACACGCTCTGACGTATTCAAAAAATTTCTGAGGATCTTCATTTATCAGCTGTTCCATTTCGAGCTTGTAAATCCTAAAAGCAAATCGAGATTGTTTTTTATATTCACGACGTAATTCGATATGTTGGTTTCTTATCACATCAGTCGGATTAAATTTCTTCTTGCTGTGCAATTTGTTAACACGATTCTTCATATTTATTAGTTCACGGCTAAACCACTTTGGATGATTGGACTCTTTTCTGGTTTTGACTTCAACATTCATTTCAATTGCAGTGTTAATTCTCGAATACAACTGGTCAACTGCTGCATTCAGATCGGGTTCGTTGATAATACTGCTCCAGTCGGCATTTGAGAAATAATCATTCATTGCATTGTAATCAGCATTCTTGAAGTCTTTGTACGAACTTTGATTTTCGGCTTTCTTTTCAATTTTTTCATGGATGATTACTTACGCTTGATGATGTGATTCTTTCTTTGCTATGTCGCTGTCATTTTTGTTGCATGTGAACAAGTTGGGTTCATTGGTCCATATTAAATCCAGCCACCGATTGTTGTTGTTGTGATGTGTGCATATTTGATGCAATCCAAGCTCGTTGCAAGTGTCGAGCACGATTCTTTCTTTCTCACTCACCGCATTGATAGCCACTGCTACATTTGGATTGTGTTGAAAAATGTCATCAGGATCATAATCAGCATTGTTGTTCCATGTGTACCAGATCAGATTCCGGAGATTGAAATCACCCGATACCAACAACACATCGTTTTGATTTGCTTTAGAAGCGACTTCACGTAGTGCATTCATGTTTGCTTTGTAGACTTCAAACGGTGAGTCTGGTCGAATGTATAGCTGGATCAGTATTAAATTTCTGCCATTATACTTGACTTTTGCCCATACTTGTTCCGCTCCAAGATGTTCGGCTGTTCCAATACATTGTGGTTGCAACGATTTTTCTACTGCAATTAGTACACCACCCCAGCCTTTCTTCTTGACTCGCTGATATTTTTCAGTGTCCGCAGATCTGTCACAGCGAAACACTTCGAAATTTTGTGGAAAAAATTCAGAAGAGGCGACATCAGGACTGAGGTGTGATTCGCTCAACATGTAAAAAAGGAAAGACGACGCAATATGGAATGTTAACAAACGGAATGACATTTGTTCATCTTCATTGTGGATTTTGTATACGAAAACACGCGAAGTACAAATTATATACTAACATTGTACAAAATCCAATTCAGCCAGTGATTGGCGGTGTTAAATATGAATAAAAATGAAAAGTTACTGTAGTATTTGAGAATCGAAACATTTCTATGCTCTTTTAATAATCAACACAACATTTACACAAGAACAAATAGTTTGATTAATTTTCTTATTAGTTTTGAGAATTTTTCTTCATACAATTTTCATTAAGAAGTATCAGAAGAAAGTACTTATCAAGATACGAACATCCGTCGGAAAATTATTAGCGTTAAATACGCGAACCATTTGTTGAAAAATTGAAATTTTTGGCGAACGGACGGGAAAAACGTGTTTTTAGTTTCATTGAAATTTTCGGACAAATTTCGGACAAAAAATTGTCCGTCCGTCCGAAAACGTGTCCGAACATTCGGACTGTCCGAATGTTCGGACAAAAAAGCGTGTCCGAAATGTTTCGTACAAAACCTGTCCGTGTCCGTTGTCCGTTTGTCCGAGATAAAAATTTTCGGACATTGTCCGTCCGTCCGAACTTTCGGACGGACAAAATTTGTCCGTCGAAAATTTTCATTTTTTTCGGACGGACGGACAGCAAAAAACCACTTTTTCACTTTTTTGTCCGTGTCCGTTGACAGCTTTAGAATGACAGCATTATCGACGAAATGTTTTCTGCATGACATACAAGTGAGTGCAAAAGGCGACGAATTATGGAAAAAACGTTTATAGCGCTTCATAACATTGTCAATTTTCCCTTTGTTTATTGAGCCGCTACTGTCAATCAAATCAAATGCACAGAATAATTCACGAGCAAATTCACACTTAGTCATACATTCAATGAAAATAGCGTTTTTACATAGAAAACATCTCAGGTATTCACCCTGAAATAATGAACCATCACACTTTTTTGTTTTGCAATCATGTCCAGTCTCCATCGTGATGAGTTTTTTTCCTTTTTTTGTTTACACTGTT
>NW_022599643.1:0-3095 GCF_009176505.1 Sitodiplosis mosellana | reverse complement strand
GTTTCCGAAATATGTTAATGAGTCCACCAAAAATGGTCAATTTGTATAAAAAATACCTAGTAGTTCCAAACTTTTGCACGGTAGTGTACTTATTACATACAAACAGTTAAGGTTGCACAAATGCAGCAAAATGATATCTTCTATTTAAAAGCGTAACAGAAAAGTTGATGGTTGAACAAAGCAACAATATTAATATTGTTGACCACACAAATTGATATGGTCAAAGATTGACAAAAAAATGTATTGGAATAATTCTACCGGTCACATCCCAGCATTAAATTTGAGGGGTGGGACCCAAATACTTGCTGCTTCTTTTGAAACCTAAACAACATCAATTCTCTATCAAAAAAGAAAACACATTGTCTTTTGAATAGTTTGATATTTTATTGATTCTAATTTTATTATAATATCCACTTCATTTTGCTCACATCAGAATGAGTATGAGTTGTTCGTGTGTTTGCTTAACAGCCTACCAATATACAAGCAGATATATTTTTTTTATTGTGTGATTATAACCGTTTTTTTCAGTTTGTTTATAACAAAACGAGATGAGATCTTTCGACTGTTAAAATAATGATTGATGTGTGATGTTCGAAATAGTTTCGATGCAAAATTGTACATGAACAATGGATTTAAAGATTTTCTAAAAGGTGTTTGGTGTGCTGACCTATCTTGGTGCAGCAAGAAAACAGACATGTTACAAATATAGTAAAGATTGAAAAAGACATTATTTCCTTTGCTAGCAAATAGCTCTCTAAAACTGATATATAATCATTCAAAGCTTAACCAATTTAAATTTAAATATTCAATTATAGTCGTGAGTTCCAGTGTTTGTTTCGTTTGTTTTTTTTTTTCAAAAAAATTAAACTACAAATTTTCTAAATATCTTTTTTTTCTTCGATTAATTGTATTATTGTTGCTTTTGCTAGGAAAAGAGCGACAACGTATTGATTGGCCGATGATTTCGAATTGAAGTTTGATCTCAGCAGCCGCTCAATAACAACGTCGGCTCCGTCCATTCGTATTGTAAATTGACTAATTTATATATAAATGAATGATATTTATAGATTGTTTTCTTAAATTGTGTCTTTTTTTTAGGTAAATTTTGAGCGTTTCGTATTTATCGATAACACCCTGCGAGAAAAGTAGTTTCAATAAAAATAACATGCATTGCCAACATTGTCGATGACACGAATAATTTTGCAGCCCCTAACTAAATGCTTTGCCGATTTCCATCTACGAACTATTCCCGGAGAGAAAAGTACGTTCGAATGTTCTGTTTTTCATTCTGTGTTTGTCTAAACGAACCATTCTTCTTTTTGTGCAGCTACCGTCATCGAATCGTCATCTACGAGGCCCAGCGATAGATCGGGCAATTGTCGCATTGCATTTAGTTGAGTATCATACGCCAAATAGTCAACGGACGGATTGTCACCATCAGCATTTTTATCGAAACGTAAATGATGATTTGCAGTGAAAACGCTGCCAATCTCGCAGGGTGTTGCATGTTTCCCGAATACGTCATTGTATCACTAGTCGTTCGATTTATTGTCGTCGTTTTACTTGATCCATTTGTGTTGCAATGGTGATTGTTTACTGATTTGAAAAGATAAAAATAGGTAAAACCGCATAAAATCCACATCATATTTGGTTTTATTCTAATCGATTTGTTATTCGATTTTTGATTTAGAGAGTTTTTTTTGTTTCAAATTTCGGGACGATGTTGAAGTGGGGGTGATTTGAATACTAACATTGTAAATTGTTATTATCCGAGGTGGATGTGCGTAGCCGACAGAACCAAATAGCAATGCCAACGAAGCAGCCGCTCAACAGTAAAAACGCACTCACCGCCAACAGCACCAGCCAAGTCATTTCCAGGCCAAAAATCGTTTTTGCCTCCACATCTGAAATGGAGCATTTGCTTCAGAAGAGCAACGTTTTCTTCTCAATTTGAAATTTATGAAAGAGGAATACTTACTTGGGCATGGTGAGTGTGGAGCTTCATCTGTTCCATCGCCGCAGTGATTGATGCCATCGCACATCAAATCGGCTGATATGCAGAACTCGGTGGATTTGCACCGGAATTCCTTGCAAGCATGGTCTGAAATGGGAGTGTTATTCTTTGAATTGTTATATACTTTTAACTGGCATTAAAATCGAAAAAGCCTCTGATAAAGATGACAAAACAGCCAAAAAATTTGAACTAATTCTTTTTCAATATTGTCAATTTCATTACCCATTTGCTTCCTCTGCGGTGAAACGAAGCCCGCCGCGTTGAACAGGCGAGATAGTGCACACAACATTAGCGAGAACAGTACAGCACACTGTACTGCTCTCGCTCTAACACACACTGCAAGGCGCATAATACGAACTGAGCATAGAAGCGTAGAGAGCCAACACACACCAGTACGCATGGCTACTACGATTGAGTGTTTCAAGTCCTGTTCAACGCGGCGGCATATGGGTACCCGTTGCGTTTAGATTAATTTCTCAACGTGACAATTTCATGAAAAGAAATGTAAATTTCATGGCGTGTACAAAAACAAAGTGGCTGCTTCAATACCAGCTGTCTCTTTTGTGTTTCGATCCATCCTCGTCTAATACCATTGATTTTACATGTAAAATAACAACAAGAAACGACAAAAGTGACCTCTCGTAGCGGCACAGTTGAAACTAACGAAACAAACACAATTGAACATGTCATTTTCATGTTCAGTGTTGGTTCTGTTGTTTACCGTATAGCCGGAGAGAGATGTCTACAGCTTAGTGGCATTGAATGACATTCAACACCCATGTTTCGATCCATAAACAAAATATTGGTGGCGAGGATTTTTGTTATTGAATTTATCTATATTCTTAAGAGTTCAATTTTGGAATAGAATTCAATTGGGTTCGACAGCTACAGGTATTTATGTTGAAGATGCATTCTTTGGAGTCCATGCAAATACCGAACGAATCATGACAATTATTATCAAGTGGATAAAAGACATATCTGGCGGAACATGACGTTCGTCTTTCGTCATGGTAATCAAAGTGTTTTATTTACTTCGCACCGAGATAAAGAGTAATTGCGTATGAATCATCCAAAATAATTT
>NW_022599642.1:0-4642 GCF_009176505.1 Sitodiplosis mosellana | reverse complement strand
TCGTAGACTGTTTGCGGTGAATTTGGTGGAATGTATGCACAGTAGATATAGATGACATGTGATTTAGTAGTAGCTTTCACACAAACGTATTCCAAATCGTCGGCACCGGAAATTATTATCTCTTCACTGGCGAATTTGTCATTTTTGGTTGCAATTAGTACACCACCGCCGCGTTGAAAAAGTCTATCCTTACGAAAAACAGAATATGAATCGTCAAAAAATTCAGCATCACAAATATCATTTCTGAGCCACGTTTCAGTTAATATTATCATATCGTGATCGCAGGAAGCGGCGGTACAAAAGAAGCGTTTGTGTTTGTTGCATATGCTACGACAGTTTTGGTAATAGATTGTACACAAAACGCAGTGATCATCCGATGTGCATGACTTTAGTTGCAACATCGGCGATGAAAATCGTGACGATTTCCTTCGTAGTAACCTGTGCAGCCTGTGCACTCTTCGCAACGGGTTGAGGCTGACGTTGGAGACAACAGCTCTTTTGGCACAAATTCTGCTGGTTGCGTTGGCGCCGACCCCTCCGTGGGCGCTGTAGTGGTTGTTTGTTGCAATTCCGGTTCGATGCATGCATTGCTGGTTCCAACCGTTGGTTTCCCACTGTCCCACTGGAGTTTTTTGACTGAGTTTGAGCGGCCTTTGCTGATAAATTTTGTAGTTGCGACCGAATTTGATGGTTTTCATTAGTTTTGGGAAGGTTTGCCGGTGCAGATGACTTCACAGACTTGACCTGAAATTCGGTGGCTTTGATTTTCTTGGGCCAAATACCTGCCACTATTACCTTGTCAAAGTGTTGGCGAGGAACATCGAGTTTGAATGACACGAATGACAACTCCATTTTGTTGTCTTTCTTCACGAGCTTGGTAGTTTTGAAATCACTTGTCAAAGGTCGGACAGTTTCAATGCTATTCAAGTGATAAATAATGTCGGCAGGCTCGGTTGTCGGTAGAAATTCGGTTAAATAAACCGAGCGCATCAATACAGTATCAACGGGCTTTGAATTTGCACCGTTTTGTCCACTGTTCCCGCTGGGACCACGACGAAAAACCAATTTGCACAGCGGTGAAGTGTCACTTTGCTCTTCATCTGAAGAGTTCATTTCTTCCGAGTCAAGTCTCGGTCGCTTGCTTTTATTCCGCCGTGAAATGTTTACATTTTGCAAGTCTACAAGCGGTAAACCCGAGTTTGACACGTTGTCCAATATTTGCTGCTGAATTTGGGTTGGTGCCGGAGTTTCATCCATTGGCTCAGTACGTGAGTTTGCCGATTTATCGGCTTTGTCCGAACTCACGGAGCTAATTTCGTCAGAATAAAGATGTTTGAGCTGGTTTAATTTGTTCCATATTGGCTCCAGCATTGTCAACAGCTCAGCGATTTGGCTTTTAACCTCACAGCTCGATGTACACATGTTTACAGTCAGTCAGTAGACAACAACAATAACAAGTAAACAGAACGAAGAAAAACTTGAAGAAATTATACACTGAAACTGTACACAAAAATAAATTTCGAACGAAAACTTTATATTGCTGAGGTAAAACAGGACTTAAACTTTTAATTTGATGTAAAATATCGTATAATTAAGACGAAAAACAATTTAAAAACAAACAAATTTGTTGAAAATGGACGGAGAGAAAAAAAATGTCCATGGATCATCAAATTCATATCCAAATCGTTTAATCCATGCTAAACGTGATTTCGCTTTGGCTGTAATATACTTAATGTGTGCATTAAAATTCAATTTATGGTCAAGTCAATATAGTGACAGCTGTCACCGAAACATGTTTATTTTTTTCAATACTCATTTGGTCTTCAGTTTTATTTAATTTTATATTATATTTGATCGTATATCAATATTGAGCTATGTATTAATCTGTTCGTTAAGACCTGTTTCATTAATATTTTATCAAGTTTTGTTTGCAAATCAGTTTTTTGCTGTCTTTTTCTGTGTAAATTTTTTTCCCGTGTTTACGTAGCTATCATAACCTTACATAATGACGTGCACAGAATGCATTGAACTGAATAAACAACTTGCTGACATCAAAACAAAGCTTGTCCCGATAATGAAAATGCTGGATGGACTAAACTTGGATTTCACCACCATGCCATCCGCATCAACTGACGATCAACATAAAGTTGATATGGATACGAGTGAACTCCAATCGACTGGTGGCTCATCAACACAAGCACAAAACGATGGTATTTTGTGTCAACAACGACAACAAACTCAACACACTGATTTTTCTTCGCCGCTCACAAATTTCAATGTAAATACGGGTCCACGCGGGGGTTTGAAACGACGAAGAATTGATGATGTGATCTCCGAAAATAAAAATCCAGTTGATTTGTGTGATTTTGTTGTCCCGACGAATTCGACTGGTATTGTCCCCGAAAAAGCCAGTGGGAAAAAACAAACTATGCGGTCATTGCACATCAGTCCATTCAACCCGGTGACTGATATTTCAGTTATTGCTGGTCACTTGAAGGCGATCGAAAGCACCCGTCCCTTCACTGACAACGGGACCTGCACCAGTCTGAGACCAAACATAAAAAAGGTGCCAAACCCAACTTTCGTCTCGTTCAAACTGGATGTGCCAGCTGAGTATGTTGATTTGTTCAGTAGTGTTTGGCCAACTGGCGTTACCGCAAAAGAATTCGTGTCAAAGGTTGCCCCTAAAATTGGCCGAAAATCCGCTTCTCATGTCCGGACGAAGCCAAATAACTTGATTGGCACCAAAAAGCAACCCGAGAAATCGAATCCAACTACGAAACAAAACAAAACAATCGATAGCTCCAAGCCAAAAAACGGGATTGGCAAAGCGTACGCCCAGCAAACAAATTGGAGACACACCAAGAACCAGCATCCACAAAGGAAACGCCGGCAAGCACGTACAAATCTGTGCCAGAAGAGCTGTTGCTCGCAAGTGAAGCCGAATTACCATCGCTCCTGCTTCAACGATCACTGCGCAGGAAATCAACAAGGCTATCACAACAGATGGTAGTAAATCATGCCACATCGGATGATTGCGCTTTCTTCAAAAAAATTTACTATCAAAACTGTTTTAGTATTTGTCCCGAAGAAGAGCGCTTCTATTGTGGCGCCTCTTCCTACGATTACGATACGATAATTCTGACTGAGACGTGGCTCAGAAAAGATATTTATGATGCTGAATTTTTTGACGATTCGTATTCCGTTTTTCGTAGGGACAGACTATTTCAACGTGGCGGTGGGGTACTAATTGCGACTAAAAACGAAAAATTCTCCAGTGAAGAGATTAAAATTGCCGGTGCTGACGATTTGGAATATGTTTGTGTGAAAGCCAGTACCAAATCACACGTTATCTACATCTTTTGTGCATACATTCCACCAAATTCACCGCAATCAATTTACGACTGACACTTAGCGGCCATGCATCAAATAGCATCTGATCCAGAAGATGTTCTAATTTTTGTTGGTGATTTTAATATGCCGCATGTGGAATGGTCAATCGATAGCGACAATGACAACATTTTAATTCCAACAAAATTTCAACCAGAATCAACGGCCACTTTTATCCAGGGACTCATGAGCATGGGAGTCCATCAGGTGAATCATGTACGAAATGAGTCAAAGGGTCGCCTATTGGATTTGTTTTTTACAAATGATTTCACCAACATCACAATTGAACGTGTTGATAAGGCCAACGCACTAAAAAAAAAAATTGAAAGTCATCATCCACCGATATTGGCCACATTTGAATGGCATGGAAACGACACAACCGAAGCCAATATCACTACAAAGGCTTTCAATTTCAAGCGGGCCAACTACGCAGGTATGAATGAACACCTAGCAAGCATAAACTTCACCGCATTATTTCATGGAAGGACAATCACTGAGAAAGTGAATTTGCTACACGACACTTTGGACGATGCAATTATTAAATTTGTGCCTACTTACATCGTCAAGTCGATACAAAAGTTTCCATGGAAAAATAAATTCCTAATAACACTGAAAAATAGGAAAAATAAGGCAGGGAAACGTTACAGACGGTCTGGCTTTAAACCGTACTTTGAGTGGAAGTATATTTTGGCATCACGAGAATTTGATAAACTGAACACGGAACTGTACAACACATACGTGGAGAAAATGAAATCCTCGCTCAAGCATGATGCATCGAGATTTTGGCAATATGTAAACTCGAAGAAGAGAACTGACAACAAACCAAAAGTCATGCAACTTGGTGATGTGCGCACAATAACCGAAACTGAACAGGCCAACCTGTTTGCTAATTTCTTCAGTAGTAACTACGATGACTCAACGTCTCAAGGCGTTCAACAATCGCCTACCGATGAGTCACAGCAAACTGAGGATTTCCAGCTCGACACCAATTTTGTGCTTGAAGAGCTACAAGCCGTGAACACAAAGAAAGGTACGGGTCCCGATGGTATGCACCCGTTGATATTGAAAAACTGTGCGAGTCATTTGGCGGCTCCACTCACTGAGATTTTCAACGAATCATTGGTAACTGGCCATTTCCTGACAAATGGAAGCGCTCGAGTGTATCACCCATCTTCAAAAAGGGGGCGAGATCAAAGATTGAAAACTATCGTTGCATTGCAAAGCTCCAAACTGTGGCGAAGTTCTTTGAGCA
>NW_022599641.1:0-9286 GCF_009176505.1 Sitodiplosis mosellana | reverse complement strand
AATGGTTTGGTAATGTGTCAACTACTTCTTAGTTAGTTTTCAGTTGGTGCAAACCCTATTTTTCGATTTTTTCAATTTTTCGAAAAATTTACACTGGGTGAACTCAAAAATTTAGGCCACTTACAGGCCTAAGAATTTGGTTTTCTCATTTTCTACCGAAAACAAGACTCCAAGCAAATTTTCAGCCAATTCGGAGAGGGTCGATCCAATTCTTGGTCGATTTCGTGTGGAATGGTCGAAATATTCAATATGGCCGCTTCCATTGTGTACGATAGTGTGAAGAAGAAGAAGTAGTAGCATGCACAAAAAGTGTATTGGTTTTCATACGGATGCATTCAGTCGAATCGTCAAACACACAACACACACTTGCCGTCGGCTCCACTGTCCCGCATCCATCTTGCTCAATTTTTTACTCATTCAATCGCTCACAGAAATAATTGTACTCAAAATCATTGTTCATCACATTCAGAAACATTTGCATCGACTTCAGAAACGCATTCAATTTCACTACATTTCAATTTATTTATTTATTATTTATTTTTATTTTATTGAACACCGCCAAGCTCTGGCTGAATATAATGTGAGTTTTGTTAGAGGTTTGGCCGGAAAAGAATGCAAGACTGTTACAATTTTTATAAATAATGAACAATGGTAGCAGTAACTTTCGATAACTTTCAGTTCTCGCCTTGTTAAAAACCTGGCTCTTTTCGTAAATTATGAGGTAATCACAATAGTAGGAACATGAAAACGAAAGCAGTCATACAACTACGATGGAAATGCTTATAGTAGTCTATAGTAAACGGTCCAGGATAACCCTTGGTAAACGTTTCCAAAGGGACAAAGGCTATGTGAAGCGTTAACTGTTACGCGTTAAATTTAAGACTTTGAGACTGCAAAAGTTGTCACTCAATTTATACCGATAGATAAATTGATGAGAAGTTTTACGTCGATTAAAGCAGATCCATGTTGATTGCAGAGTGCATTGAGTTGACATGGACCATGATTTGAAACGTAACTAGATCATTTGACGCCAAATGGTAAATAGTTCAAAATTGACTTCAAAGTTAAGAATATTAACTCGCCAACTCGTGGATGGCCACAACAAAGCACAAAATAAAAATAAAAATTTACAATAAATAAATGTAAACATCACAGATCATCTTTTCAATACACATAAGAGAATGTATGGAAAAATTCGTCAGTCTTCTAATATTGATTTTGTTGTGTGAGATGAGTTGAATTCCACTTGGGTGGTTGGAACCTGGGACAGCCTCGATCATGTTTGTTGTAATCAGAAGCAACCCAAGTGGTACCCGGGCTTTGTCCTTGATGAATTCGTCCGCTTGGGATCATGGATCGGGTGTCCGTCATTTTGCGAACCGATGATGCAAAATTCGTCTTTGAGGTCGCTGCTGTGAACAGTTTCGGCACCATGTTCGCCATTTTGCACATTTGAGGAACTGGAGCCTCGCGCACCAACTTCATGTGTTTGTCATTGACCTTGAACTGTTCACTGTGCCTCAACAAACGGCCTTGATGAAATGAGACTTTGTCTCTAACTGTTGGACAGTTAGCGTTACCGTTGATGATGTCGTAAAAGAAAGTCAATGACGCGTTGGCACGTCGACGGCGAAGACTAATCATGTTCAAGTCTGACAATCGCTGCTCGTACGGTGTGATTGAGTATTGGTTATGCACGGATGGGTATTCTCGGCGAGCGTACATAGTGAATTGGCGTTGCACGGATTCAATTTTGTCACTGTGGATTTTGAGGAATGGAAGCCATACCATGGCGCAGTAATCGTGGTGAGATTGAACCAATGCAAAATACAGCGATTTTAGTGTGGTAACGTCGGTGATATCGTGCCAGAAGCGTTTGACAAAGCCAAGTGCAGCCGTTGCCTTTGAAGTGACCATATCAATATATTTGGCAAATGATAGTTTTCTGTCAATTAGGACACTCAAGTCCTTGTGTTCAGTCACTTTGTCGAAGGTATGGTCGCCATAAGTGTAGCTTGTATCCAAATGCTGACGTTTCTTGTAGATGGATAGCACTGCACATTTTTTGAGGTTAAGGTGCAGCAGATTCACGTCACACCAATGTTTAAGTTTGTCGATGGCTTGTTGTAGCATCTCGGAATCTTGCTGAGACTTGATGATTTTGGCTATTTTGATATCATCAGCAAACAGTAATATCATGATGTCTGGGGGCATTTGATCCACGATGTCGTTGATAAATAGCAGGAAGAGTGTTGGGCCAAGGTGGCTCCCCTGAGGGACTCCCGACGACGCTGTAAAATCATCCGACTCACTTGCTCCATGCTTGACAAATTGAATGCGATTTTCGAGGTACGACTTTAGCCATTCCAGCAAGTTTTGAAGTAGATTGAATGTTTTCAACTTCTGGATCAAAATGCTGTGATCGACTCTATCAAAGGCTTTCGTAAAGTCCGTGTACAGGACATCAACTTGAGCTCCAATGTTCAGGCCACTCTGGGCGTAGTACACAAACTCGGTTAGGTTTGATGCTGTAGATCGTCCTTTCATAAATCCATGTTGGTTGGGCGAGATGCGATCACGAACAATTTCAAGCAAATTTACGTTGACGAGGTGCTCGAAGAATTTGGCAATCGTTGGTAGTTTGGCTATGCACCTGTAGTTTTCAATGTCCGATCTGGCGCCCTTTTTGAATATGGGTGATACACTCGATCGTTTCCATTCGTCGGGAAAAATGCCAGATGAAAGCGACTCATTGAAGATCTTTGTTAACGGGCTAGCAAGCGTTGGAGCACACTCCTTCAAAATCAAAGGATGAATACCGTCAGGTCCAACACCCTTCTTGGTATTGACCTTCGTCATTTCAGTCATGACAAAATCAAGGTCAAGCTGGAAACAAGAGGTGTTCTCAGACTAAGGTGACGGTTGATTGTTTGGTGTCGTAGATGTGGAGAATTGCTCCCAAAGAAGTGCGCAAATAAATTAGCTTGATCCGATTTGCTGGTTGTCTTGGAGTCGCCGAATCGCATGGTTTTCGGTATGTTATCAGTGCTCTTTTTAGAGTTAACATATTGCCAAAACGAAGATGGATCACTTTTCAAGTTCGATTTCATTTCGTCCGTATGCGAACGGTGCAGTGCGACTGCTTCTTCTTCTTAACTAACACATCTATACATATAAGTCGCCATATTGGTTATAATGTTCACAAATGGCACGCAATACACTGTATACATTTTCAATATGGTCGCGCCCATTGTGTACGACAGTGTGGAGAAGAAGAAGCAGTATTATAAGAAACTGTGTATGGGTTTACATAGGGATGTTTCATTTTGTCGACATACTGATTGTAAAGCTCGGTATTTATTGCACTAAATTCCTCGTGCGATTTTTCAAATGGCTGCTTGTCATTGGTCAGCTTCCAGTAATCCCAGGCTTTTTTCCTTAAATTCTTGAGATGCCGAAGTTCTTTGTTTTTCCATGGGCATTTTTGGTTGTTCTTGCGGACATACGTTGGAACCGTACACTGAATAGCTTCCGCTAACACGTCATGAAGGGATGACACCTTCTCCGCAAGTGATTTGTCTGCGAATAAGTCATCGAAATTGACGGCAGCAAAATATTCGTTCATGCGCTGAAAATCAGCCCGTTTGAAATTGAAATGCGTGTTATTCTGGTTTCCCGAACCATTGTTAATCGGATGCCATTCAAATTCAATCAACAAAGGGGGGTGGTGATGGTCGATTTTATCCGTCAATGACAGTTTAGTAGCATCGCTCACTGTTGTGTTGGCATGGTCGTTAGTGAAAAATAGGTCCAACAATTTGAGGTTCCGATTTCTTATTGAATTGATTTGCTGGAGGCCCAGGCCCATCAGGCCGATAATGAAATCAGCAGCACATTGGGAGTGGAAATTAGAGGCAACAAGCACATTGCTATCCCCATCGTCATTTATCCACTTAACGTTTAAAGTCACCAACAACTATCACAACGTCATCGGCATTCGTCGTGAGTGATTCAATGGCTGAACGATGCAGATCGTAGATTTCGTTGGGTGAGTTCGGTGGAATGTATGCACTGTAAATAAAAATGTTGTGTGATGGCAAGTTCGCTTTAATGCATACGTGCTCAATATCCACGTTGTCAAATTTAATTTCTTCAGTAGAGAAGATTTCATTGTTGAGCGCAATGAGAACACCTCCACCTCGTCTAAATAATCTGTCTTTGCGGTAGACGTCGTATGTGCTATTGAAGAATTCGGCATTACGGTGGCTATGTTTGAGCCAGGTTTCAGTCAAGATGACTATGTCAAAACCCAAAGCAGCACATTTGTGGAAAAATTCATCCTGTTTGTTACCCAAGCTGCGAATGTTTTGGTAGTAGACACTGATGCGTGTCGCGTCGGGTGTGTGCAGCTTGGGGTTTAACGGAATCGTCTGTTGCCCACACGATGGACGAAACGGTTTTGCTGTTGCTCGGAGTTTGCTGCGCGGTAGTGGCTTGGGCGCTGAGCAAATGGATTGAACCAATGGTTCACACTCGGTGTCGTCAGTGCCTGTGTATAGGCGTACATTGGCTGAGGATGGTTTCTGACTCTGTTTATGTGGCCAATTGGGTGCATCCCGTTTTTTGACTGCCGGTTTGAATTGACATGTGGTGCACTGATGGACGAGAGAGGATTCGGTTTGTCCACGAATTCACAGGCCTTAATTGAACTCGGCCATATCGACGGGTTAACAATATGTTCAAAGTATTGACGAGGAAAGGTCAGTTTGAACGTTATGAATTTGTAGCTTGAAATTGGCCGGCCCCCACGTGTCAATCTTTTGCATTGAATCTCATTGACAATGTTAGATGTGGAATCAATGAAGCGCAAATGATTCAAAATATCATCACAGGTGGTGTCGTTAGAGAAGCGTGAGATGTGAACGCTCTTCATCAGTTTAGATGACAGTAGAACTGACGGAGCAATTTTCTTGTGTAAATTGCTGACCTGTGGTAACGGTACCGCTTTGGCGTGCAAATTGCTGGCTTGAGCGCGTGAAGCATTTTTCGTAATCGGTTTGCGGGCCGGAGCGTGGACCAAATTGCGTAAATTCATTGCATTTTGATGAACTGATGGTGTCGAGACAGTTTCATCAACAGCGTTATCAACGCGCGACATACCTGGATCGACTCACGTTCGTTTCACCGTTTCAATGATTCGGTGACGAATTTTACGCTTAACGAGATCTTGGTTCGGACGTGGAGTTTCCACATATTCACTCGATGTAGCAACACCCGATTCGGCATTTGGGACGACTGTAATGTCCAAGTCAACATTTTGTTCATCCTCGTCCATCGGTTCCGCTGACTTTTCGTCAATCACAGCATTTTCAGTGTGCACGGTGGCATTGGCATTGTCAATAAATCGAAGCAACGTATTTTGGTCAATTTCAACCACTCCAACAGCACCGATATTTTGCTCATTTCGTTCATTTTGGTTATTGGCACTTTTTTGCGGTAGGTCAGCGCGCAACACTTTGTCGATGAGAGGCACTAGCGAGTGTTTGAGGTCCGCAATAAAATTTGAACACTCAGTGAAATTGTTTACAATGCCACTAAGAGTGTGTGGCTGATAACTGTCACAATACCACTGTAAACCGGTAATTTCCGCCAAAAAGTTTGTCAGAGTTTTATTGAAAACAGTGGTGGAATCGTTTTTATTTAGGCACGCGAAATGAAAGTATTTGCCGCATAAGCCATAGCATGAAATGCTTTTGTCATTGGCTACCGGTTTCACACACAACGCACATTGGACCATTTTATGGTTATGAAAAACAACAACAACAATAACACGGGAAAACGATGTGAGTAACGAGAGCGACGTAACCAAAAATGTGCACAAATTATCACAGAAAGAAATCGACGAAATTAATGTTGACACGGATGAACTTTATAATATTCAAATACAGCAAGTCTTTACGAATAGAATGATATAAAATTTGTGACAAAACAATGTGGATAACTATTTAAAAACGATAAAATAATGTAAACAAAGACGAGAAACGAAAAAAAACACAACTGTCAGCGTAGCTGTCGAAAAACTATTATATTTTCAATTTGAGAGAAATTCATTAAATTAAGTGTTAAAGAAAAGAAACAATCGGAACATGTTTTTATGAACTCCAAAACTATAGTTTACCTACAACAAATACCGAATATTAATTTATTTCAATATTTCGTGAAAAAAAGTTCAATCATTTTTATACGAGAGCAAAATAAATCGACTTTCAGATTGCAATTTGTTTGTAATTCGCAAACTTTATAAAAATGATTCAATCATGTTCAACAGAATGCTATAAACTCGCTCCAATCATAAAACAGTGCATGCGTGATTGATTTTAAATTATTGTGAGATATTATTTCAATCTTTTGTGTCTTAGAACGACAAATACCAAAGAACGACGAAAACGGTTGGATTCTTGACAATTTTGACATTTTGATGTACACACACATATAAATACGTATGGTGGATTGGAAAACGTCAGCAATGAACTAAACTAACACTTGGTGTAGCAAGTTCACCACAATCAGTCAAAGCATTCATGTGAATGACGCATGACAAAGTGACTTTGATAGCAGACGCATACGAATTGTCATCATGTTTACAGTCGGAAACGTCAATGCAAAATCTCCAGTATCCAGTTTCACTCTACTTTTATGATCTTAAAATTTTTAAATGGTCTATACCGCGACTGCTTCATGGTTAAAATGGATCTATAGTATTCCATTGAGCATGACTGAATCATTTCAATTGATATAATTTGCGAATCAGAAGAATTTTTTAATCTGATATTCGATTCATTTTGTTCTTGTATAAAAATGACTGAATTTTTTTCACGAATTATTGGAATAGATTCAGTAATTTAATCTGTTTAATTCTGTTTTAATGTACAAAAAAAATGTCATCAGTCCAAAGTTAATGTCGGAAATTGATCATATAGAGAAAAAAGTCGATTCAATTTGTTTTCAGTGAAATTTCTAAATCTACTCGTTTTTGATAGTTTATTGAATTGAATGAGTGTCTGTGATCTATCTGATCACAATGGAACCACTCGCACGGCTAAAATATCGAAAACCAAAAATTTCGTCAATCAGAAATAATGTCAAAAATTACTCATATAAAGAAAAAAATCGATAAAAAATTTTCCAAACAAAATTGTGAAATTCACTCTAGGGGAAATTATCATTCAATGCAGTTTGTATGATTGAAGTCTTTTTCCAAATTCAAACAATATTCTATATTAGTTTACACACAGATTCAAAAGATTCACTCAGATTCAACACATTACTGTGAACGAATCGTCATGAATATGATGAATTTCGTGAATCCAAATTGAAAATGGCGACAGAACTGTCAGTCGCCATATCGGTTTTCAGTTAACAAAAGTTTCATAAGATTCGTAAGATTCACACCATTTGGAAAGTGAGTGATTCCCCTAGAATTCACTTGTTTTTGAGAGTTCAATGAATTCAATGGATTTCCAAGGGCATGTGCTGCACTCATTGAATCCAATTCTGTGGTTAAAATATTCGAAACCAAAAATTGTATAATCAAAAATGATGTTGAAAATGTCTCACAAAGAACAAAGTCGATTCAAACAATTCTCAGCGAAATTTTCAAATCTTCTCGATTTTGATAATTTATTGAATTGAATGAGTGTCTGAAATATACCTGTACACAACGAAACCGCGTCCGCAGTTAATATATCGAAAACAACAAATTTTGCCATTCAAAAGTTGGAATCAAAAATCCCTCATATAAGGCAAAAACCTATTCAACACATTTTTCAACGAAATTTTCAAATCGAACCATTTTTCATAGTTTAAAAAATTGAATGAGTTTCTGAAGTCTACTTGAACACATTGAAATCAATCTCATAGTTAAAATACGCCGAACAAAATTGTTGTCGTTCAAAAGTTGAAATCGAAAATCATTCATATTGGGAAAAAATTGACTCAACTTTCTTTCAACAAAATTTTGAAATACAATCGTTTATGATGGCTTGATGGATTGAATGAGTTTCTTGGAGGCAACTGAACTCATTGAATCCAATTCCATGTTTAAAATGTACAAAATAGAAAATTTCGTCGTTCAAAAGATGATGCCGAAAATTCCTCAATATGTCATACCTAAATATATCGCTTAGTTTTAGTCTGTGAAGAATGTATGTACATTGAAAATACTGCATTATATGTTCGCAAATGCGTGTTTCAATTTGTCCCTATTCAGTAGAATTGGAGTATTTTCTGAATCAAATCTGAATCAACTTGAACTGAACGTGAACAGTTTTAAAAAAACTGAACATGAACTGGAACGAACATAAACATCATTTTTCTCATTTTGAACAATTTGAACTGAACGCGAACGAACATGAACATGAATATAACAATATTTTTGAACGTGAACCGTTCATGAACGTTCAACTGGCAGCTCTACTACATGGGAAATATGTATAAAAACCTTGTTGTAATATATATCGCAATTATTCCAGATAATCACGTAACTGTGCATGGGAGAATGAAAACTAAAATGCATTTTTCTAAAATTTTCAAATTTATTTGGTTCTTTTGTTGAACATCAAATGACAGGGACGAATAAAGAGACGGTATTAAGCTTTTTCAAGCGCTTAAAACCCCTTTTTTCAAGTTCATATTCTTCTTCATTGAAAACTTCCCACCTTTGGCTTCCGGATCCAATCTAGCAACGGTGCAATCGGTTGAAAAATAACTGGCTTACCACGCGAACGAAATATGGTCATGCCCACGAGTTTGTTATTCTTTTTCGAAATCATTGGTCCTCCATACGTAAAGGGAGTTCCCATGCTTTTATCTAAAAAGTAACACATCAAATGATTTGCATCAAATGCAGCGCCCGATTTCGGTATGCAAATGGCGCCATCAAAATACTTTGTATCATAACGTCTCGTTCTCATTGTTCCATCCAATACCACATCACCGTAGACAGTGACCATTTCGGATGGGTCATTCATTTTGTAATCTTTGTCCACCAAATCGATGCTGCCGACGTTATCGTTGAACTCCAAAGGTTCTTTAAGTGTAATCTTGGCAATGTCAAATGCGAATCCCGACAATGCGTATTTCTCATGAATTTCTATCTGGTCTTCAGTGACTTTGATTTTTGTCGGATTGCTTGATAGTTTATTAACGATTACATAGACATATGGGACGCCAAGCACACAATGCGCACAGGTCAAAATCTCCGTTTCCGACAAAATGATTGCATTAA